>NW_009232452.1:43889-50435 GCF_000690835.1 Fulmarus glacialis
TGATTTAATTGACTTAAAATGCATTTAAGTGACTTAACTAAGGATCAGAACTTTGACTTCTTTTTCACACAAACCTCTGTTTTTGCTAATTATAGCTGAACAAAGAAATGCATGTGAATGTACATATTAGTCATGTGAACCTTGTCAGCTGTAAACATGGACAAGTGGACTTATAAGTGGAAATTTATAATGACTTGTGAGGTTTTTTCGTGAAACATATATTCCAGAAGAATCTGAAGTCTCAATGCCTCATATATGCCAACATTATAAGGGATTCATTTATTTACAGGAATACATTTCTGATAATGTAATCCCAGAAACCTCTTTCTCTGCCTCCTCCTTATAACATGTAATTCCTCTATTTCTTCTTGATTATTCCTTAAGTAAAGAAGTTATTTTACTTACTCAAAAGAAAAAAACACCTATCTTTTTATATTGAAAATATTAATCTAAAATAAATTTATGTAATTTATTTAACTTTAACGAACTTGTGTTGTTTTCAACTGCACTGATAATGCTACAGCTAGGAATGGAAATCCTATACATTCACGCTGCATTTTCACATTGTAAATAGAATAACCCACTTTTCATTCATTAACCCTATAACCACATACTATGACTCAAAAATGTGAAAGAGACAAAATAACTACAAGAAAAAATACTAAATCTTGGCTATTCATTTTTGTCTAGCTTTACAGTAGCCTGGAGCTCTTTTATATGGACAGATTCAAAATTCTCTGGAAATCAACAGGTAATAGTTAGATGAGATTTACATGCTGAAACAGCAAACAGCATAAAATTCGGGATGGTACTATACAGGTTCTTAAGGAAACAAATATATATACCTTTTTTCAAATTATATGCAACTCATTTACACTGCTAATGTTGATATGCATTCAGTGAGAGAAAAATGCACAGTGCTCATTGTGACTGACAGAGTTGTGCCTAAAGCCAGAGAGGAAGGTCATTACTCCTTCAATTTACAGTGCATAATACAAATTTTGCAACCTGTAAAAACATTATGTTCTGTTCTATTCTGCTGTGCTGGTAAAGTAGCTTATGGTTGGGCAGACCGACATTTTTCTTTTGAATAATACAGAGAAGCAATACTCTAACACAGAAGGGGGAAGAAAAAAGGATGCAGTGGGGGACTTGCAGAAAAACTGGACTTGGACTGTGCATATCAAACACATTCCAAGAGTCCACAGAGTAATACAGATGCCTAAGCCACGAGGTCCAAATCTGCTATAAACTTTTCTATACAAAGACTGAAGATTTTTTTGCATTTCTTTCTTTTATAAACTATGAAATTCTCATAGGCCTCTAAATCTTGAAAAGGAGATTTCATCTTCTTTGGAGCAAAGATGATGATGGTTAAGGAGTTATCCAAGTTGTTGCCCAAACCTGAATTTTGTCTTTCAGAAAATTTGAGAAACTCAAGTGGAAAATTCTCTGTACTTTCAAACCTTACATACAAGAAACTGTCATGGTTTAACCTGGCAGGCAGCCAAATACCACGCAGCCGCTCGCTCACTCCCCCCGCCAGTGGAGCGGGGGGAGAATCGGGAGGGGGAGAGGAGGGAGAGAATCAGAAGGGTAAGAGCGAGAAAAACTCGTGGGTTGAGATAAAGACAGTTTAATAGAACAGAAAAGGGAAAATAATAATAATAATGATAGAATATACAAAATGAGTGATGCACAATGCAATTGCTCACCACCCGCGCTGACCGATAACCAAGTAGCGATCGGTACTTCCTGGAACACGCCTACCATTCATATACTGAGCATGACGTCACATGGTATGGAATACTCCATTAGCCAGCTGAGCTGGCTGTCCTGATTATGTTCCCTCCCATCTTGTGTATCTAGCTCAGTCAGTAGGCATGGGAGCTGTCCTTGGACTAGGAGGGTACTTAGCAACAACTGAAAACATCAGTGTGTTATCAACATTCTCCTCATACTAAATCCAAAACACAGCACTAGGAAGAAATTTAACCCTATCCCAGCCGAAACCAGGACAGAAAGAAACATAAGACAAAGTTGGTCAAATCACTACGTACAGATGCCTGGCCACAAAGACAGAATTAGTAGGGTGCAGCAGAACTGTGTGACTAGCGCAGAAACTATGGTAAAAAGAATACCAAAGAGAAAACTGGTTCGCTATTGAACAAAAAGGAAAAGTATTCAGTATGGACATCAAGGCAACTGAAGTATGTAATGCCCTTTTTTGTATTAGTCTCCACTAAGAAAAATCAACAATGACCTACTGGTTATCAAAAATACAAACTCAAGGGGTAAAGATCTTAGCCTACAGTAGGGAAGGAACAGGCATGCTGAAGGGCAGTCAGATAAGTTAGATATTTTCAAACCTCTAGGCCTGTTGCTGATCCTGTTTACCTGAAAATTGACTGCTGGTATCTTCAATATATTAGTATTTATTCTGGGAAAACTTGTGTATAAGATCTCAAAAAGGCAAAAATAATGTTGTTTGGTTTTTTTTAAAGGCTATTTCTAAAAACCCTAAAGGAAGATACATGAAGAATTACAGGCCTATAGAACAACTAACTAGACTACGTGCAAGACAGAACTCCTCCTCACCCCTGCCAAATTAGTAGAAGACAACATACACTTGTTAAGAACACATCACATAGAAAATTATAAACGTTTTCTTTCTATGACAAGGCAACAGGCCCTGAGTTCGGAAACAAAGTAGTAGATATCTATGTCTTGACTTTAATGAAGGTTTTGATGCTATTTTAGGTAACTTTTTCATAACCCAAAGAAGCTAAGGCAGGTTAGTCTAAATGAAGATACTACATTGTGGACTCAAAGAAAGAACCCATTGGAAAACTACACTGAAAATTTAGTGATCTGGTACCCTGCAAAAGTGAAATGCAGCTAACAGAGATCTGCCTAAGATCTGGTGCTATTCAAAATTTTCATGTGTGCAACAGCGAAGTTGAGAAGATCTTAGCCACCA
The DNA here is from genome assembly GCF_000690835.1 of Fulmarus glacialis. Taxonomy (NCBI): domain Eukaryota; kingdom Metazoa; phylum Chordata; class Aves; order Procellariiformes; family Procellariidae; genus Fulmarus; species Fulmarus glacialis. The sequence continues at coordinate 46,870 of NW_009232452.1, forward strand.
AATCTCAAAAAAACCAGAAACAACCCACCCCACCACCAACCATCAGGACACTATTCATAAGTTAAAATTGCAAGATGCTACAATGAGGCAGGAAAAACGAATTGCAAAAACTTTAGACAGGGAACAACTGCTTTACCTGCGTTTCTGGAGAAGATGGTTGTTCTGGCGGGGACAGAGTTAACTATCTCCCCAGTAGCTTGGGGGGTGTGCTGTGTTTTGGGTTTGGTATGAAAAGAGCGTTGATGGCCCATTGATGCTTTGGCTGTTGCTGGGCGGTGCTTGCCCCCGGGGGGAGCACAGCCGGGGTGGTGGACCCAGCTGGCCAATGGGGTATTCTATACCATGTGACATCATGCTCAGTATAAAAACCAGGTGTGTGGGGGGGGCTCACCCCCCCCGTTCGTGGTCGGCCGTTGGTGAGCTGTTGCATTGTGCATCGCCTGCTTTGTATATTCTGTTATTGTTGTTGTTCTCATTGTTACTATTACTGTTCTACTTTGTTTTATTTCAATTATTAAACTGTTTTTATCTCAACCCGGGAGTTTTCCTACTTGTGCCCTCCCGATTCTCTCCACCATCCCACCGGAGGAGGGGGTGAGCGAGTGGCTGTGTGGGGTTTATTTGCTGGCTAGGGTTAAACCACGACAATGGTCTCAGAGTTAGTATGAAGTTTGCACTGTTAGGGTCAAAGGGTATTCTTCAACAGTTTAAAGTCTAACTGATGGCTGGTTAGAAGTGGTACTCCTTGGGGGATGATACTGGAGTTGACATTGTTCAGTATATTCACTGAAAATCTGAAGAAAGGGATGGAAGGTACCCCCAACCTTAGAGATGACAAAATTAAGGGAGCACTTGCTATGTGGGAAGGCATGACTACTGATCAGACGGATCTCAACCAGCTGAACCTGGAGGAATTGCCCGACCTCATTAAGTTCAACAAAGAGAGATGCAAAGTCTTGCACTGAGGATGGAACACAACCCCATGTGGCAGGACCGGCTGGGGACCAAGGGGCTAGGTAGCAGCTCTTCAAACCTACAGATCCTGCTGCATGGCAAGTCAAATGTGAGACAGGAAATGTGCCCTTGCTAACTACATACGGGACTGCGTCAGCAAGCCCACAGCAAGTAGGTGACGGAAAGTGATTATTCCTCTGTATAAGGTGCTAGTAAGGCTGTATGTATGTGCATGTTTTGGTTCCTCCAAAGTACATGAGATTTGACAACAAACTGGAATGTCTCAGAGGGTGAATAAAGTGGCTGGAATGCATCAAATAATGAGGAGAAGCTGAGGGAACTGGGCTTGCTCAGTCAAAGAGGCATTTCTAACTGCTGTATTCCAGTACATGAAGAAGAATTGCAGAGAACAAAGCGTCAGACTCTTGGATGTGCAAAACAAAAGGATGAGAGAAAACTCTCATCTTGGAAATTCCAAGTCACTATGAAGAAAAAAATTCTTCATGGTGGTGAAGCACTGAAACAGGCTGCCCAGAGATGCTGTGGAATCTCCGTCTTTGGAAATATTCAAAACATGACTGAAAAAGCTCTGAGCAAGCTGACCCAGCCTTTTAAGGACTGCTTGGAGGTGGAGATTGGACTGGATGACCTCCCCAGACAAAACACCCTGTGATGATGCTTTGATTTTATAATTTAGCAATATCACATGTGAAAAAAGCAACACTGTTGGGACTACTCAGTACTCAACCAGAATGCCATGTTGAGGAAGGGAATAACCTTTTCTCTGTGTCTACAGCTGAAAAATAACAGGTTTGTACTGCAGCAAAGACGACTGAGATTAGAGATTAGGAAAACTTCTACCAGCATGAACTGCTGGAATAGGTGGGATGAAGAAATTACAAAATTTCATTCTTTGACATCTTTCAGAAAGCTAGACAAAAAGATGTCACGAAGAACAGACATATAGCTGACATGCTATATAGCGTATTTCAGGACAGGGAAGGAAAAGAAGGCCTCTAGAGACTCTTTCCATTCTAGGACCCAATGAAAAGCAAACCATGGTGACACACAGAAATGGACAAAAATACTAAACAATTTATTTAGGGTTGTTTTTTTTTTTTGATCATAGCGTTTACTAAGAAATATTCAAATATTAGTATTGCACCATTATTTTGAAACAGCTCTCTGTTACTAATGTGGTTTGCTTTGGGCAAGCCCCTGGGAACCTCGATCCGACATTGTTTCCTTAAAGAAAGTTTCTTAGTAAAAAACATGAGAAATTCAAAAAAGAAAACAGAGATAGATGCTTTCTTTCTAAGCAGAAGTGTGCCATTAATTGTTCCCTCCATGCTTACCTCTTGAAATGCAGTGCTACATATGAACTAAGTATCTAGAGCTTCCAAAAATCTAGACAAAGGGAAATATAGCTTGCCCATTGGCAATACTTGACATCAGCATTAGAAAGAAAGTATTATGGACTCCTTTGAGACTGCAGTATGTGATGAATAGAGAAAACTGAGAGCTCCAGGCTGACAGGTGGAATGCAGCAGTCTCGTATATTTTGTGACTGTAGCTTCAGAATTCTACCTATAGTACTGTGCTCCAGAAATCAAGTTTTAATTTTAGCTTTAAAAAAAACCCCCAAAAACACAAAAAACCCAAGCCATCTTGCATTTGAAGTTTTGAAAACAATCACAATAATGACAATAGCCTGTATACTACATATTCTTCTTTAATCTGCCAGTAATTTAAAACAATAGCTTCAGGAGGCTGAAAATCCAACTCTGATGTCAATAAATCCTTAAGTCTAAAATCTGTCTACACATCAACATCATTAACTTCTTGCTCTTACTGACTGGTTATTCTCCCTTCTTTCCAAGGTGAGGTTGGTGGCCACTCTGATGTCAAAATTTGGGATATAATTTTTCTGGGAGCTTGTGTGCATGTGCAGGAGAATGCACACAGATGTGCATGAACTTGAGTGATCATTTACAAATTAGCACTTCTCTCTGCTAAAAGGAGGTAGTTCATCTAGATATTAAATGGCATCCTAGATTCCTCAAGTTGGTATTTTCTTCATCTTCAAAAGAAGCTTAAATGTAATGATGTCATGCCAATAAAAGTTTCATTTCTTTTGATAAGTAGGCCAAAGTAGCAGATGTCTACTTTAGCCTAGAGGAAAAGACTTTTAATGGTGTGTGACAAATAAGAAGAAATAAAAAAACAAGCAACATTTTTTCAACACTACCTACTTTTAAAATGTTGCTTTACTGTATTATTTAAATTGTACATCCCTACTTATATTGCATTAGAATGACAGTAATAATTTTTCATTCAAGACCGGGTATTAAAAATCACCACAGCGACCTTTAATATATTTACAGTTAGCTCTCAATTTTATTAAAGTCTTGACCCACTACTTATCTCTTGAATGGCCATCTACCAAAAGTGAAGGAGGATAATGGAGATAAATACAAGGAATCAATTGTATCATTCCTTTCAAGCCCTCCACACATGTACACTGACAAATCCAGTCGACTCACTTGACTGGTTTAAAATGCAACACTAGTTTCCCAGAGAGGATAATGGACTAGTGTATAAACAGAAATGGG
>NW_009232453.1:0-11869 GCF_000690835.1 Fulmarus glacialis
GGGCTGAGTGACCTGAGGATAACTGTTGCTGTTTTGCAACTTCTGTTGGCAGGAGGGGATGGCAGATAGGCTGTCAAATGGTGTAATCAGAAGGGTTTCCTTGGTGGCCAGCTAGGGGGAAAGTTGGTCAATAAGACAATTTGAGGTTGCCCCTTATTGCTTTTATTGTGTCCACCTGGTCTAGGAAAACACTGAAAGAGAATGAGCTGCCTCTGTCCCCAGTCACCTACTGCTGTCCTATAGCCTTGTGGATCACACACCACCAGCTGCTCCATTCATCCAGTTTTTTCCACCCATTTCCATGGAGAGATACCAGATGCTCCACTCCTTTTCTCTCCTGCCTCTTTCTCTGTTTAACTTGCTTATCTACTGCGAGTCTCTCTTTGTACATGCAGTATTCAACAGGGGAAGAGGGACAAGCTTGTGTTCCAAGTAGCATTTTTCTAGTCTCTCTTGGCAAAGTTGTCCTTGTTTTTGCTCATTCAGTTGCTTCCTTTAGCACACTTTGTATGTACTATTACTTATTTTCATAGCGTGGCTTGTCTTTCAGACAGCAGACACAAAAGCCTTTTACAAGACTGCAGCACAAAATTAGAGTCTGCTCTTCCACTACATATGGCATAATTCAACATGCTACGCTACATGCTGCAGACCTTCAAAGTTCTTCCACACTGTGTAGAGCACACAGCTAGAAAATCCTGGTTCTGTTCCTCATCATCGCTGAGAGACACTGTACAATCCAGCAAGTCACTTAATCCTCTACATTTGAGTTTCCCTCTATATATAAAGACAAGAAATTATTCAATATCTTACAAAAAATAAAGAAATAAAACCTCACATGAGATCTTTGGATGAAGTGCTCCAACCTTAAAATGTTCAGTAAGGAAATTCCAACATGTAAGAAAATGACAATATTATTAAAGGTAATCTGGTAGGGGCCTTATAGTTCTACAAAGTATGCCTTTCTGAACAGCTCTGTGGTGACAATGATGGGGTTTGGAAAATCTCACTGATTGGAAAATGTGGTGAACCAAGCAATATGCAATATGTACTGATAGATTTTCAGAGACCACACTAAGAAACACCCCCTCAGTATTTTTGAAGTTATGCCTTCATATCGCCTACAAATATGCTAGATATCATAAAAATAACAGAGCAATAACAAATTTAGACAAACTGTCATAAATTTCTGAAATATATTACAAACCAGAAGCCACAAGTTTTTCAAACTCCCTTCATGGCTGCATCTGTGTTACAGGATGGTTTGTTGTTACATTTATGTTACATGATGAAGGTTATTTATGAACTGTCTCGATTGTCAAAAGCAAATTACAGTTTTGAATGTTACTGACAAAGAACATCATAATGCTTTTATGTTAAAGGATAGAACTGTTCCCAAATGACATCCCAAATAAAAGCTTTTCATTATTATTTCTTCTACTTACTCCAATGAATTTGTCATTGGACTAAATGCGCATCTCCTCTTTCGGAAAGGGCACAGGATAATCACTGAAAGCTTGTAAGCCACTGAACTACCTGATACAACTTTTACTCCTACAAGACTTGCTGCTTGAGCAATTTGAAAAATGCAGGCAAGGGAAATCAAAGGCTAATAATACGTTTCTAGACTATACCAAAATTCTAATAGCAAAGCCAATATCCATTTGTTAGAGCTAACGCTATTTTCTTCCTCTGCTATTGCTTTGTATCTTAACATAAGCAAAGGTTACAGCATCCTCATGTTTCATCTCTAGCCTAAACCATCTGATTAAGTATATGATGGAAGCCAACAGCAATTTTGTTTTCGTTAATCAAGATAATAACTGGCCATAAATAACATCTTTCCTGTTACTGTGAAGTAACAGGGAAATCTTGGAAAACAATTAACGAATTGCCCATCCCCTTACTTAGAGGAAGACTGTAACATGCCTCATTTCTGCAACAGTGCAAAGAATGACGGAGTTCACAGGATTTATTCAAATTTTGTACAAAAAACAGGCATCAACCTTGAAGACTGGAGACACAGATTTATCTATTCTGGTCAACCTGGGTATACTATTAGCTCTTTTTAAAGAGTAACATCCTGAGATTTTTGTGGGTTTTTTGTTTGGGTTTGGGGAGGGGGGGTGGGGTGTTAAGAATAAAGGGAAAAAAGATTTCCAAAAGGGGAACATAATTCTGCCTTTTCACACAAAGACAATGCTTATGGCAGTTTACAAAGTAAATCATCCAATGTGTTATGAAATTATTTTGGCAGAAATTTTCTTGGATTCTCTGATGTCAGCTGTAAATGAATCACAAAATAATTTTGTTGCGTGGTGTATTTATTATAGAGCACATGGGAGAAATGACCAAGTGTGAAGTTTATCAGGACGGTGGAAGCACATCCTCTGAAATTTTAAGATGAAGGCATAGTACCTTTAGATGAATTGCAAGAAAAGGCCCGGGTTGGGCTGCATGGTTCCTGGGGACACATGCTGGGGACCTGGTGTAGATGTGGTTTGCCAAAGTCACAAAGACTTGGAACAAGGCATGTGTTGAGCATTTTCCTTTCTGTATTTGGAAAAGACCCCAGAAGATGGTGACAAAAAGACCTAAGTATACGGTAACAAAAGCACATAGTATTCAAGTTTCAAATATTACTTTAATTGGGTGTCAGGTTTTCACATTCATAATGCTGTACTAATTAAAAATGAATTTAGCAGACTTAGCTCCTGATAAAAATCTGGTGAAAACATTGTGCAGTCTCACAGCTGCATAGAGAGACAATGGATTTGGACCTGTGGTTAATTAAGATCACTTCATGTCCAGCTGCACAATGGTTTGTGGATAGCACTACTCCCACTCCGAGCCTTACAGGGACAGCATTTTGGGACACTGAATATACTCAGAGCAGCCTACCACTGTATGCTGCTGCTTCAGTTGAGGGAGATATTACTGAACTCAGTTTATATATAAGTGCTCTTACACAAGATACTGAAGTTCACAGCCCATTTTGGAATGTAATAGGTAGAAAGAGAAAATGAATGGAAACCAAAAAAAAGTGATAGCAAGAGGGAGAATACTGACAGTGTTTTCAAGTGGAGCTGAGTGTAAGTCCTCTCTGCAGTTTGCTAATTTAGAAAAATGACTCAAAAAACACTTAGTACATTCATTTGCATAGGGCTTTAATATTTTAAGTCAGCATCAGGTATCATATTTCTGTTTAAAAATCTGAATCCAAACAGGTGTTTGATGTGATAATGCACTTCCTTTGAAGGAATCATGCACAGTTTGAGAAAAAATGCAGTTGCCTGCTGCAAAAGTAATACCAAATAAAGAGGGGCTGATTCATGATCCCACTCTCAAAGTATTTCAGTAAGTTCTTACACTGAGCCACAGCCCAACACAACACCCTCCTTACCACTTGACTTTAGCTGTGGCAATAGTCAGTAGCTATGGTCATAGCAGGTTATTGGCAAGGTGCCCTACCAAGTTTTGTTTGCAATTGGTTCATTCCCATGATGGTAAAGTTTACTGGATTTCACATTCAAAAACTTTCACAAGGCCACACCTAGTAGTTACTCCACTTCACGTTCAGCAGTCAAACACTTCAATGTCACACTGGAATGGGCAGCAGCCTGTAAAGCAGGTTGACACCAGACACCACATCACCTGTGTGACTTTTGCAGCAGGCTTGAGACTAAGGAATGTGGTACGCTCCTGGCTGTATCCCCCCAGCAAGATAATTGTTCAAAGGCAACTAGAAGGCTGATTCCCAAGGATGGACACAGGAAAAACTTCAGTTGTCTGAACATGTAGGATAGTTTGACACAAATACTGTGGGCACCTCCCAGTGTTCATAAATCAAGCTGGGAAATTGCTTTGTTTCACACAAAATCTTAACAGCGTTTGTCACATTTAAGATGAGCTACTTGTTTTATGCCCATCATGGTGCATATCAAATAGAGTCCTCGGAGGAGCTGTGGAGACCCGGCTCAGGTACGCAAAGAGGAGAAGGATGTCCTTTGTCTTGCTGTCCAAGAGCTCACGGTTACAATAAAGGTCTCAACATTTAAGCAAGAAAACAGAGGACCTGTAGGTAGGGGTTTGGTCTGGAGCAGGGATCACAAAGTCTCTACAGAACATTAGCAGCAACCTCCAGAATTTTATTCCTTTTTTTATAGGGGGCAGTTATTTCAGCTTTCATTGGAGAGCTGAAGAAAGGACCAATCTGATCACCTAGATTATAGAGTTTGATTGCTCAAGGATGTAGGTTTGCCATTGTAACTCAGCTTTCCTATTGCACAGCTATCTACATTCTCTCTCCTTCATGGAGTGCCTTGAACAGGTTGAGTGTTTGGATTTGCACTCCTATGAGTTCAGCTTTTAATGACCTTAGAGAAGACCAGAAGATCAAAGCTGTTATGCCAGGAAATCACACCCTTTTACTAAGAGTTTGTCCTAGAGTCAGCTGCTTCCCAGACCACAGACACCAGAGATCATTTTTAGAGTTGCGAAAAAATAATACAGGAAGGTACTAGGTCACTGTTCTGTCTTTCGCTTGGTCAGTAATGCTCCACAGTGTATGAAGCACCAGGGTATATCAGAAAATACAATCACCAGGCCACAGAAGTTACTAAGGCATTGGCATAATTAGTGCAGTTATAATACATGATAGAACATGGCGCATACCGGCAAAAAAGCCTGGGCCACAGCATTCGTATATTAGAAAAAGTGCATAATATTTGAATTAACTTGAGAGATTCAGCCATAGGCCAGTCATTATACATATATATACATGTACACACACAGGGATGACAGGCACCAATAAAAAAATTTTTTTTTTTTTTTTAAATTAGAAATACAGAGAGATTTTGAAACTCTGGCCACTCAGTCACGGTAAGCAGTAGAAGATAGACTTCAAGCTTTGGAGAAAGGGTAGGAACTCTCTGAATTCCCATGGACTCTCCCCTTCCTCTTTGCCAGCATGGTCCAAAAGTGGACTAAGGCACCTCAGTACACTTAACTGTGAGCAGGTGGTAGCGTGCCAGGCACATATTGAAAACGAGGATAACACACTACACAGACAGGCTGCTGTTCAGCCTCCCTTGTGTATCCGTATTACACTTCTGTTTATCTAAGTCAACACAATAGTAAGAAAAATATGAGTTTAAACTAAGGATTGATCCTTCCTACTGTAAAAATACGAGCGAGCATTTCACTGTTTTCACAATGAAGACCAGATTCCCAGACTGTGTAAGAGCAGTTACGCTGTCTTTTGGATTATCGTCTTCCATCCCTGGTGGTGGGCCAACATTTAGAATTTCCCCAGTTCCTAGGAAATTCATTCTCTATTTTAAAAAGGCTTAGGGGAGCTATTCTGGGGAATCCTCATTCACACTAAGTAACCTTTATCTATATTAAAATTATTTCTACGCTTTAGTCTATGTGGGTGGAGGAGGGTAAAAATCAAAGTAATGCATTTTCTTCTGTTGGGATAAACAAGCTGGTGTGGGTGGTTGTGCATGTTAAAAATGAGAGAAAACCCTTTTTTAATCTTAACTTTCTATTACTGATCTGAAAATAGCTTCACAAAAGCCCGATGTGCCTTTTTTTTCTTTTTAAGGATTAAAATAGTCTGAAAACAAATTTTATTTTAATCCATCATCAACCTTGTTAACTGTATTTTTCATCTACTTGGAATAGCTTTACCATATATGGAAAGACTTTATGAACACTCTACAGATTTTGAAAAGGTCAGAATTTTTTTCTTTTATATTTAAGGCTGAGTATTTTATGGGTCACTGAGAAAAAAACCCTTTCAAAAACAATTCAAGCGGCTCTACTCAAAGTGTGATAAAACAAACAAAATACCGATCATGTTTTTGAATTAATGAATGAAGTGCTTAACCTCAATTCCAGGACGACCAGAACTTGTTCCATTTACCACATCTTTTTTCCAAGTACTGACATATAATTGGAATGTCTCGCATTGACATAACATTGAGATAGTTTTCCATACTTAGAAAACACATTGGGAAATAGCTAAAATTCTGATTTTATAAATTCAGTCTGTACAAATTTAGTTTCTAATTCAGTGATCAGAACGCAAATGATCATTAAGTATATAGCGACCAACATGGGAAAACCTATAAATCTACGATAGCACAGAACAGGAAATATTCTCTTACTGAAGATACTTCAAGGCAGTTATGGCTTTAGTATCAGCTTCATAAAAGAATCATGTTCTTCCATTTTAAGATGAATTGTAATTCAAAATTCACCCTTACCAGCTCTTCCATCAATTTATTTTATTGACGGTTATTAATACCTATTGATCATTAGGTTACTTTTAATGGGATTTACTAGTGAATGTCCTATCAGAATTTCAACAACTGAATTTTCCTTTGGGGAAATACACGTCTGGTTTTGTATGGTATACTAAGTTATTTCTTTGTAACAATTGTACAGCATAATTATACTACGGCATCTAAATGTATGAAAAATTGCTCATTATTCATAGTAGGAGAAGGCATCTCAAACAAGAGATGAATTCATCAAACCAGTTTAGAAGAGATTAGTCATTTAAGAGCATTTTAAAGAAGCATTTCACTACTTACCCACATAGATTAATCTAAATTACAGCTAAAATTTACACAAAAATGTATCATGTACTGAATACAAGCAACAGAACGGTTTTGTTGTCTGTATTGGGTTTATATGGCAAGGATTTGGTAGCAGGGGGGCTGCAGGAGTGGGTTCTGTGAGAAGGCATCAGAAGCTGTTCCCATGTTGGACAGAGCCAGTTCTAGTCAGCTCCAAAATGGACCCTGATGCTGGCCAAAGCTGAGCCAATCAGCCATGTTAGTAGCACCTCTGTGAAAACATATTTAAGAAAGGGTAAAAACCACTGCACAACAGCAGCTGAGAGAGAGGAGTGAGAATATGTCAGAGAAAGAACTCTGCAGATACCAAGGTCAGAAGAAGGAGTGGGAGGAGGTGCTCCAAGTGCTAGAGCAGAGATTCCCCTGCAGCCTGTGGTGACGACCATGGTGAAGACCATGGTGATGCAGGTTGTCTCCCCACAGCTCATGGAGGCCTTTGGTGGAGCAGATATCCACCCTGCATCCCATTGAGGGGAGCCCATGCAGGAACAGGTCTTCTAGCAGGACCTGTGGCCCCACGGGTGACCCACGGCTAGAGCAGTCTGTTCCTGAAGGACTGCACCCCGTGGAAAGGACCCGTGCTGGAGCAGTTCTTGAAGAACTGCTGCCTGTGGAAAAGACCCACGTTGAAGAAGTTTGTGAAGGACTGCCTCCTGTGAGAGGGACCCCATGCTGGAGCATGGGAAGAGTGTGAGGAGGAAGGAGGGGCAGAGACCAAGCATTATGAACTGACCGCGACCCCCATTCCCCAACTCCCTGCACTGCACAGGGGGAGGAGGTAGAAGAGTTGGGAGTGAATTTGAGCCTGGCAAAAAGGGAGGGATGGGGGGAAGGTGTTTTTTAGATTTGTTCTTATTTGTCATCATCCTACTCTGATTAATTGGTAATAAATTAAATTAATTTCCCTAAGTCAAGTTTGTTTTGCCCATGATGGTAATTGGCAAGTGACCTTCTTGTCCCTATCTCGACCCATGAGCTCTTCATCTTATTTTTCTCCCCCTATCCTGTTGAGAAGGGGGAGTGATAGAGCAGCTTGGTGTGCACCTGACAACCAGCCAAGATCAACCCACTACATTGTCTTAGCACTTCTTAGTTAATTATGTCTTCTATTGTACACATACATCCCCACTATGTAAACTATTTGTAGCCAGATCTTCCTCTGTATAAGCATAGGACCCTAATGCTCAATGCCATATAGATTTTAATAGAACAGAAATAACTTCAGAGTTTAAAAGTTTTGGAAACTAAACTTTAAGATGATGTCTCTGAAAGGTAATGGAGTTACTATGGGCTGAACACTTAAAATCACTGTAGAAATATGAATGTTAAATGCTTGCAGTTGGCCAAATCCTCTCCAAGTCTGCGTATTAAGGCTTTACCTGAAGGGGTCCAACAAGCTGCAGGAGAAGGAGAAGGAAGAAATCCAAGGGCACATCCTCCTCAGAGCATGGGGTTTCAATTCACTGACAGTCACATCACTTAAATTACCCATAGCAGACGTGCAAACCTAACAATACACAACATGCCTCAGAGCACTTTCAGTCCAGGGTATAAACACAATTTGCACAAAAATCTGTGAGCTAGATAAACAGTTATCTGTTAGAGATAGATAAAAGTTAAGTAAGTTGTCCAAGGCCAGAGAGAAGATGCAAAAATGCAATATGGAATCTACCAATGAGGAAACAGAATAAAATACATTTTGCTTAGATTAGCACGGAGAAACAGGGAATATAAGAACATTAACTACCTGAACAGCTTTTAAAAGGCAGCATGGGAAAGAACAGAGTTGATCACTTAAGTGTTTATTTACATTTGGTAAATGACAACTGTTTTGGAAAATGACAACTTTGCCTCCTGGTCAGCTAATATGGCATAACTTCCAAGCCACAGACCCATCCAGATGTCTCAGTCATGTCCAGTGTCCTGGGTTTTCAGTGCTGTAAGATGCCTGCCAGTCAAGCATCAAACCCCTCTTCTCACAGGACTTGTGGGATTGTTTTGGTGAGTACAAACGCAGCAGAAGGAAGCAGGCTGTCAGTTTGACCATTCTGAAATCCATCATCAAATGGGCCAATATTCTAAAATTAAAACCTTTCACTCTTCTCATTTTAAGAAAGCTTTGTTAAAATCTTCCAGCAATTCAGCCTTCCATACCAGAAAGAATTCTGGGATACCGTTTTGAACCTATATCATGAAAAAGAACTGGAGAACTTGTCATGTGGAAAGGCAGAATACAGGGCCATGGATTGCCTCTCTGAAAACAACCTGCTGCCAAGCCCCCCAAGATTTAAAATCAAGGCTTGAAGCACTCCTAGCTGAAATGTTTGATCTGAGAGAGGTTCTCTCTCTAGTTAGAGCTTGCAGTATAAAAAGAAGAAAGGTGAAGCTAATGCTGAAGAGGAAAGCACAATTTTATTTTTAAATTGCTTTTAGAAAGAGGTAGTGTGAGCCCTGTCCACTGGCACAGTTGGAATGGCATAGAATAAGCACACTACTACATGTACAAAAGCAAGCAATCTTACACCGGCAGGGAGACAGACTACTCTGTTGCAATCACTGGTCTCAAGAAATGTGTTCTGACTAGGAGCTTTGGCTTTAAAAATCACTAAATCATGCTTGCTTTGTAAAAATGCAGTGTTCTTTGCCATTTCTTTCAGTCTTACAAAATCCCAAATAACATATCTACATCCTACTGCATTCCTTCTTTTATTCCAGGACACAAATTTCAGCTTCTGGAAAAGCTACTTGTGCTTTCTATCATGATACTCAAAGCATTCAGAATTAGTCATTTAATCTCTATCCAGGCTAAAATGGCTTACTAGAGAAATCTCAGCTTAATAAATTATGTATAAGAATTCTCTCTTTTATGTAGCGTATGTGATCATTTGAGCTATAACATCATTTATGGCTGCAGCAGAATGAACTGAGCAAATACACTGTGGTACAAGCCCGTGTAAGTTAATATTGGTCACAAAGCTGATACACATGGAAAGAAGCAACTGCCAAAAACAGAACAGTTGCAAGTGCTGCCAAAGGCCTTTCACATTCCTAAAGAAGGTGCCAGCAAACTTGCACCTCATCACAAGCAAAAGACAATGACAAGTAGCTATCATGCAAGCTTCTCTCTTCTTACGCTTCTACTAACCTGGAGCTATGAAGTCCAGGCTGGAAACCCAGAAGCGTTTAAATATTTGTTGGGGAAAAACAGACCTCCATCTGATTCAGGATTCCTCCTGAATCCTGCTGCCCTCCAAACCTGCAATATTTCTCTTTCGGCTAGCACACCCTCCGTAAGGGTGAGTTTGTCACTTGACCATCCCACCTACCCCCAGTGTCTAGGCTCTGGTTTCTCTCTGAGATTCCAAAAACAGAGAGGAACATCAAGTTAACCTGCCGTAATTTCACAACATTGTTACAGCAGGAAGTGCTCTGAGAAATCCTCTGTCAGCTTCCTTTCAGCTGCAAAGCCGTGACTCTGACACACAGCCACCTGCAGCCACAGACTGCAGTCCCAGTTTCTTAAGACGTTGGAGAGAGAGATGCAGCAGATGATTCTCCCCCTGCTTCCAGTTAGATGAAAATGTCAATGACTGGCAGCAGAAAGAGTTAATTAAAGGTCTCCTTTCTCTTCCCCTTTAGGAAAAATAAAAAGTTTTCTAAGTCTGAGCTCCAGCCAGAGGTAACTAGAGAGCTAATAACTTCAGGAGGGATGTCGCTTTCAGTCGCTTGAGGGAACTGCTCAGGGAGTCACCTGACAGTGAGCTGACAGTTTTAGAAAAGAGGATATTTCACCGGTGTTTGTCAAGAAAGTGAGTGAAAGGAAACTGTTTTCACAGCACAGACACAGACAGCCACGGTATGCCAGGGACAGAGCACTGGAAGCATCTCGCTTGGCCACGAAGTCCTCAGACGTCACGGGCAGTAACATTTCATAACCGCGGCCCTGTTCTAGGGAGGGCATGAAGGGGACACGCAGGCAGAAGCATTCTGCCCTCCCAGCTCAGCTCAAAGCACATTCAAGACCGGTAGGAAGAGCAGCACAAGAAACGGAGGGAAGATGCTTTTTACTTTGCCTAAATCCAGCTCTAAAGTTAGCTAAGGTCAAGACCAATTGGTTTTGGTACCTTACAATGCGCCTGCATGTCTGCTTATTTCTGTCACAGTCGTTAGCAAGCGGATCCAGACCCCAGTAACTGTAGGGGACATCTGTAAGGTCAGCACTGCTCACTGGCACCGAAGGGTCTGGGACAGGGAGCTCCATCTCCACGAGGGAGGGGATCACTGGAGGAGACCCAGCAGCCAAGCAATATGTGAACATGGTGAAAGAGTGGACCAATGCTAAAGCTCACTTAAGCTGAGCGAAACTTGGCTAGAAAGCACCTTGCACTATGCAGTGTACCCAGTACCATGGCCAAGTGAAGGCATATGCACCCTGGAGATGGGGACACCTCAGAGGAATAACCAAGTCTAAAAATATACCCATGAGATCCTTCAGGAAAAAAAATCCCCAAAGCTGCTTTTGCATGTATTTGGAATCTGTATGAATATATTTGGGATGAATATACAGTATCTACACTTCAACTAGTTGAACGCTTTTGGAGCCAGAGATGAAACTGTTTATTGAAATGAAAAGTGTAATTCTGGTATTTACTTTCCAAAGGATATGCGATACATCACAAACGTAACTCACAGAAGGTATTGGTTCATCTGAATTCTACAAAATTCCATTTGCAGAAATAGACCAGGAGAAGTGTTAGAAGCGACAGGCTGGGGAGCTATTTCTATAACAGATTCACAGATATTTAAACCAGATTAAATTCCAAACTCTAAGAAGCTGCCTTTTAATGTGCATTATCTCCAATCTCTAAAGTAGCATACCTTCTATTCATTTCCAAAAGCATATATTATTTACATTATTTAACATTTGCATTCTGATTGCAATCAGCCTTCTTTCAATAAAATAAATAAAATTACAGTCTGTTAACCCAGAAACATCAAACTCTCACTTCCATTATCAATCAACGCCACTTTTCTGCTAACCGCAACTCAATTAGAATCCAATTATTTGAATAACTGGATGGAAATTGCTATCATAAAATGTACCTTTTTATTAGGAACATTTTGTGTAGAAAATTGACAGCACAGGAATTACAATACTGAGGTTAAAAAGTGTTTTGTAACCTGGGCTGGGAAAAGCTACACTGATGAACATGGAGGGAAAG
>NW_009232453.1:11900-24361 GCF_000690835.1 Fulmarus glacialis
GGAGTAGGCATTTGATTCTAAAATTGGGACCTTTGGCTCAGAGCAGATCCAAAATGATGCGACCCTAGCGTTACTGTGAGCTTTAAGAGAGCTGGTCCTTCCATGCCTCAAAGTTTGTTATTTCTACTGATGTTAAAAAAAAAGTACTTATGTATTCTTACACCATCTTACCACATTACTCACTGTTATTTTAAAATATGCCAGTCAGTGATACCGATGCTTTAGGTGATCTCAATACCAATTTCTTTCATTTCTTTTATTTCTTACATCAATTAACACCAGGTAAGTAGCTGGTTTTTAAACTTAGTTTTTAACGGGACATCTCTCTTAATCTTCTTGCAGCTTATATCTTCTCCTTGTCCTGCAGGACCTCGATGTCATTTGAAAAAAATGTCCTATGAGGAAATCCTGAAGTATAAATTTGCTTCTTAGTTTTTAATTACATCCATTTTCTACCAGAGCTTTGATTTATTTGACCAAAGTGTGGATAGCACATTCTTCTTTGCCCAATACTGAAAAGCTGAATTTTTGATAACATATGCAGATAGAAAACATCATCACACTATTTTAATTTCAGTATGCCAACTCCAGGTACAAAAAAAAAAAAACCTAAAAAAAAAAAAAATATCGATACTCTAGGCTTAAAGTTTAATTTTACAAAACATTTCACCTTCAAAGGTGGAAAGTTTTCTGTTTTTTCAGATGTAATTATCTAGGACTGACTTGGCACCTGGAGGTTACCATGGAGAACTGGTTTTAGGAACAAAAAATCTTCTATCAAACATATTTCTTTAGCTGATCTCAAGTACCTTTATATCATAATATTTTAAAGCAAGTATAGGTGCTCCAATGTATTTATTTTCAATGTAATATTATTGTCTTCTACATTGTACCATAAAATCGTATCAACTGAATTACACCTGCTACAGTTTTAATAAATTCCTACAGAGGTGGTTTACTGAAGATTACACAGAGAATTCAAAATGGGATATTAAGTTATGACGACTCGCATTTGACAAAATTACTTGAACTGGCACACAGGAAGAAATTAAAAGAGCCAAAAAATCAAGAAATCAAGGATAAGAAAATGGAAACATTATAGATAAGCAAAGTAATTCCAAAATGTGATTGATACTAAAAGAAACAACTCTTGATAGAATCAGCCATGTTCATATTACTTTTCCATTGTGATTACTGTTGTTGACTTTTGTTCCGTATATTAGATTTCACACCTTTCCTTCCACATTCCTTGTAACTTCAGGCAACACCGCTAACATCTTTTTAGCTGCTTTACAAACTAAAGTTGCAGAAAGTAGTGAACACTGTTTATCACAAGTGCATGACAGTTCGCAAATATGCTGGAATCTGTCCACTTCATAGAAATGTAAAATACTTTCACATATACACAGTCCAGCTCCCTATAAAACTAGCACTGGAATAAACACTTACGGCCTTTTGACTCTACATGCTAGCAGTGTCTCTTAGGCATGCTCTTAAAAACCTTCTTATAAGAGAGGCTATGAAGAATGCCAGAATTCAAGCAATTCATTTTTTTCATACAGACAGTCCTTAAAAGTGATCATTTATATGGTGTATGTTAAAATCAAAGCTACTTACCCTTTTTCTCAAGTTGTAGGTCAAAATGAGATTTCTCGAGAAGGAGTGTGAAAAGGCTGTATAGAACTCCAGCACTTTCTGCAAGGCATCTCTCTTAATCACATGAAGATCACAGTAAGTCAAAGCCCTTACATTAGCACAGGACTGGGCAAGGGTAGACTCCTTCCAGAACACATCACCAAAAACGTCTCCTTTGCCTAGAGAAAAGCAGCAGCATTGCTTTCAATAATGGTACTATTTCCACCAAAAATATGAAAGAATATACATCTCATTTATGCAGTCAAGGTTTTTCTATTTTATTCTGTCTGGAAAAAAAGAATCTTTTAAATATTTCATTGATAACCTTTTCTTTTTGTTAATTACAACAGCCCAGAAAAATTTCGTAAGAATAAACCACAATCAAAAAGTGTTTCATGTGAAAAGTCCCCTTTAAATATCAGTAAAGGTTTTCCTCTAAAACTCAAGCAAAGCGGTTCATTCTTGGTTCATGTTCTCTTCTGATCCCTTTCAAAGACATTAATTAAGAGGAAATGCTTTTTCCCTTTCTTCTTTTAACTGGCACGCAAAGGATTTGTTTCTTACATCTATGTTGTTGAGTTTTCTTAATCTGGCTAACAATTACCCACTATTGTGTCAATAACACCATCTTGTATAATACGTCAGTGCAGTTACAGGCTGTAACGAAACACTATACACATCAGTATTAAAGTAAGTTTGCCCTAGTTCGCTAGATTGTCGCCAGAAAAGTCTGTCTTTACAACAGTATAAAAGAGCAGCTCTCACAACTCTGGTGGCTTTAATGCTTTTCAGCTGGTAAGAGTCTCAAAAAAATCTTTCAGTAGTTGTGCATGTGTGCCCCCATATAATACAGCAGAGGTTTAAGGTAACAACGTAGTCCAAAGCAAGAAATGTACAGGTTAGTTATCACCACGATAATACTGACAAGGCAAGAATATTTAGCTGTTACACGTTGGAAGAAAGAAAACATTGCCATTTCCTTACAAGCTTCCCATGTTGTAAGGGGAAGCTTGGGGCAGCCAGTGAAATCCCTACTGAGGAATACTCCAATGAGGGCATTTGCACTGATCTGGGCACTACAACGCAGGGCAAGAATAGCAAAATCTGCCTGAGGAGCAGCCCCCAGTCAGGATTTCACTGGTTATACCCCAGCTCCGGCTGGGCACAAAAGGGAGCGTTTAGGAGAAAGTTACAAGCTCCTTTGCAGAGTAATGGTCTTTTTTTTTTCTGTTTTCCAACTTATAATGCTAACAAGATAAGAATACTCAGTTGTTACCTTGATATTGAAAAACTACACTGTTCTTGTTTTGAATGGTATTTTCCTCTTAAACCTCTGCTGTGTTATATCACCACTGCACATCACTTTTAAGACAAACAACAAAGAAATACATTCACAATGTCTACCAAGTTGTGGAAGGGATGGACCAGATGGTCCCTTGTCTTATAAGTAATGCTTTGCCCGTACCAATTCCTAAAGCCAAAGCATCAAAATATGTACTAGTTTATTGACTTCACCTGGGCCCTTTTAGATTTCATTCCCTAAATAAACAGTCATGTATGAAAGTCTATAAGAAAGTCAAGAGAACTATCATGAGTAAAGAGGTCAAGAAAACTCCTAAATGAAACCCAGAACTCCCATCTCAGCCCTGGAGCTGTACTTCCTCCATTATGTAACCTCTTCCATTAGATGGTAAGCGTTGGCTCTTTGAGGAGAAGCTATCGGCCTGATGGTAAGCTACGCTGTAGTGCAATAAGCTGTGGTTCACACAGTCTGTGATGTGCTCCCACAGACTGTGCTCCCAGACTTCCACAAAAGCCCTATGCAGTCCACCTGCCAGCGACCAGTTTAGTCGCTGAACACTGTGGAGGAGCATAGACTATATTTCCATTTTAAGTGCATATATACATTGAAACCACCTGTTCCATAAGCACATTTTTTTCCCCACAAAATTAGGCAAGGGCACCATAATGATACCCTCTCTTCCACCTCTAGCCTCTTTACATAGGACAGTGCCAACATCCAGAAGCACTACAAAGGCTGCGTATCAGTAAGCATGGTGGTAGTCCAATAGCCCGGTGCAGTAAGCAACTTTTCATTTTAATGGCAATGACTTTTCACATTTTCAATTATTTAAACATACGCTTTTTCAGTAGATACATTAAAAATGGCCTAAGAAAAAAGCTTCCATGCACTTAAAATAGATCATCATCTACAAGGCTTTTAGACAGACAAACACACAATATATTCAAAATTGAAGTAAAACAATTTTTATGCACCATAAAAACTGATACGCTTCACTGGGTAAAAATGGATTGTTTGCCTTTGGAATAAATATGCTTTTACTCACAATCTTCCAGGCAATTAGCTAAACAACTGTTTTAATTAATGCTCTGGAATCTGTCAAGTATTGAAATGTGCCATCACTGATGAGCAACAGTTAGAGCCGGTAGTCCAAGCATAAGGGAGAGGAATTCTAGCTTGTTTCTAAGCGTATTTCTTGACATCTGCAGACAAGTTTCCCTACCTTAAAATGACAATAATTATTTTACTGCCCCACAGTAACATGAAGAATTAGTACAATGCAAGTACAAACAGCATGGTGCTGCTTTGCCTACATATGAAATGACATATAGCAGAAGTTACTTACGTGTTACTCTCTTTAAAATTTAATTCTGCTTTTCACATAACACAGAAAGACACAACTGTGTCCTTCCCTGTGGCAGCAACGCCAGTTTCCCCTTGCTATTTGTCACTCCCAGAAAACTCCCCCTCCTGCAGTTTCCTGCCAGCCCAGGGAGCCACCTCCCGTTGGTGGCAAGAGCAGCACATGAAGGAGCTACATCTGCCGGGTGCCCACTGAGCCAAACCAAGCAGAGAAAAGCAACACATGAACCACAAACCGAGTCAGATCACAGAAGCCTCAATTTTTAAGAAACAAACTGGGCTAAAACAAGAAGTTGTACTGTTTTCTATCATTAAAAATTTCCTTGAAGTTAATCAAGTTAACGGCCAGTGATCTAGTCGAAAATCAATCCTACATTACAGTTCGATTTCCAAAGCAAGGCACATGTGCAAGTATCACACTGCTTTGTTTCTGTCAAGTGCATTTTCTAAACGATGCATACCAAAAGTATCAATCTAGATTGTCAGAGTCTAAAAAAAATTGTGTTTGACATTCATAGAAAAATGGGGAAAAAAAGGATCAGTAGGAAGTCTTTATAGCAATTATTGCTTTATGCAATTAACATTCCACCCAGGAGTATCTGCACTGGATTAGAACAATTGTCCTCTTATACATAAGGAACTGCATACCATCTCCCCTCATTTACATGTTCTCCATAAAGTAAGATCAATCACTCAGGAAAAAGGAAGAAAAAAAAAAAAAGAGGGCAGATTAAGTGGGTATTTTATCAAAAACATCTGTAATTGGAAAGCAAAAAAAGTAAGGTGAGACTTCTAAGTGTGTCAGAAGGTGGTTGGCAAAGTCTAATGGCTGCATTAGAGAACCTGAGTCAAAAGCCTCTTTTTATGTATAACTCCAGGGTTTATATATTTCACCTTAACTCTGAAGAAAGATTAAAAAGCTAGAGAAATGCAGATGGCCGTTTGTTTGTCAGTACTTTGCATTTCTCATTCCCAGCTTGCTGAATTCCAGACACTTGCCAGGAACACTATCTGTCAATCACACTTAAAGTGGATGATCTAAGCTTTTACCATCAATCATTTATATTCCCTGCTGGATGTGTGGTGTGAGGACCTTTTCCACTGTCAGTATGCACTGGAAAGCCAAATAGTTTTCTGCCTTTTATGTTTGCTTGTTTGTTTTAATTATAATAGCAATTCCCCAAACCCTGATATATTTAAACACTGAAGAATTATTTTATAAAACCAGCACCTTCTGTTTCCATATTTATTCTTTCCCAATCTTTTCTTCATATCAAATTTGCTATTCATCTTATAAGTGAAAAGAGGATTTCTCTGTTACTACTGCAAATTCAGCCTGAGTCAGGCAAAAGGTCAAGCCACATCCACTCTGTCTCTTGAAAGCAGCACCAGTAAAGAAGATCTGATTATTGCAACTTAGCCAAGTGTTTTGCTGATTCTGTTCAAGAAAAGAACCACACTCGCACACTACAGCTGTATTGCCTTGATGTGACTACCAGAGCAAACCGTAGTTTTTTCAATCCTACAAACAGGAATTATTGAAGAGCTCTCAGACAGAAGATATTCCACCCTACTCCGAAAAAATATGACTCTATGTGGAATATTTTGACTGATAACCTACTTAGTTCACTTTTGGGTTCTGGGTGTCTGGGAGTCGTGGTGCAGTTTTGGTGTGATAGCAGCTGGGTGAGAAGATGAGGCCATGGATTCCTGTGCTGAATGTCTTCCAAGTCAGTATGGATTTTGATGGGATTCACATGAATCCATGGATTTTCAGTACATCAGAAAAAATATTCATGTTAGAATCATTCTCAAATCAATAGAAATAGTTGTTACAGCAGCCAACACCAGAATCTAGCTCAGGTCCCTTGGAGATCTGCCTTCATCTGCATGTTTGAACTATAGAATTGTGATCTGACATAGCCTCAGCAGACTCAAAGATAAGCTAGAATGACCAAACACTGCTTGCTGGTACCTCAGCAGCAATGCAGCACTAAGCATATCTTGGAAATCAGGTGTTAGCAAATAATGTTATCTGTGATGCTGATCCACAGCGGCTGCTGCACCTGCGCAATGACTTTCCCAGCACAGCTCCCCAAAGCACCCACACTGGCCTGCACCTTCAGGATTTGTTCTCCACCTCCAAGAAGTAGAAGACACCAACTGCTGTAAAGGCAAACACAGATTCTCTGTGTGTTGGTCTCTACTCTAGTGACTGCTCAGTTAAAATGCTGCTGAAATTTAAAAACAAAAAACTTGGCCTGATTTTTCTCCCTTTTTTTTTTCCCCTCCTGAACAGATTTGAACAGAACCAGAGGATCTGAAGTTAGTTCATGTCATAGGGTTCTACCAATTATGTTCAAGCATAATTCCACTAAGGACAGCGTATTTACCTCTAGTGTTCAAAGCCAGTGATGTGAGAACCCCCTCTGTGATCACCACATGTCTATTTGGCTTCAGCTGAAAATCTTTCCCTCTCCTCTCTTCCCTCACCTCCTCCTTATCTGAGTAAGGCATGCAATTTAAATTTTCCCATTTTACAGAGAGAAGAAAGATTCAAGGAAAGTAGAGGCACCAGAGCAAAAACAATTTTTCCTCTTGGTGCATTGTTTTAAGGCAATGAATATCTGCCAGCCAGAAAAAACAGAGCTACCATTTGGCATCAAGGTAGAGTATTCAGTATCCATCCCACAGATAAATTGCGCAACTTGACAGCCATTGAATAGCCTGTAGTTTCGTCCTCCAACACAGTACAGCTGGCAGGAGATGATGCATGGAAGCAACTTGCTACTTTGGATTTTCTTAAGATTTCTCAAGTGCAAACTGAGACATGTAATGAGAAGTGAATGACCAACTGCACTGCAGAGAATATACTATTTTTCATTAACCAGAGGTTTTAGTCACTCTTTTCCTCTAGTAAGACCTTAAGGAAAAAAGCCAGAGTATCAGTGCCACAGAAACCAAAAGAAGTGTTACAGTGATAATAAACTGAAGTTGCACTTTCAGTGATTTGCCTGGTGCACAAATAGAAACACAGTGTATCTGTTCATGTCTTAAAACACAGCTTGGCAACATTTTGCAGACAGTTTACTATACAACTGCATCAATTTTCTTCTCTGTTGAAACACATTACTGTACAGACAAAATAAAAACATTTATTTTAGAGCAGGGATGAGTAGCAACAACATGAATTAGTTACAGCTCAGATTTCTACTATTATTATAATTAATGTGTTTATTTGTCTTTCTGAATAGACCGTGGATTATATTTCACTACTTGACTTACTGTGATGAGAAGACGACTTTTAAAATGTCAACTGGGCCCTACCAGGCTTATTCACAAAAAGCTAGGAGGCTTCACCAGAATCTAAATCATTTATCCTTATTTGCTTTTTAATGGTTACTGTAAAAAATGTTACAAATATGTGGCCAGTTTGTACAAACTCAGAAGACATGGAAGTTGCCAGCTCAAATAACTCGAGTCACAAATGTATTTGAATTTATTTGCATTGGTTAAGTAAGAGAAAAAACACAGCTCAGTCTGTGCTGTCACTGCATGGACAGTGCTAGTTCTCTGATCAAAAAACCTATACGAGAAGCTCAAATTGCAATATCCTCAGAGTTATTCCCCGATGACTTAGAAAGTAGCTTCATGTTATAGCTATTGCTTGAAGCTTACATTAAGGCCCCAAAATTTGATTTTTTTTTTTTATTTCAGACAAAAGCATTCAAAGACTTTAAAATAGTGTATTTTGCCTTCTGAGATATATAAAGTAAATATTTTGAAAACCTCGCAAAGTTCATAGCTATAGTATACTTATTTAATATTTCTAGCAACTCCTTGAGGATAAACTTAACAATGTTTCAGAAACATACCTCCGAAAAAAGTTTTAATTTGAGACTTGGAGAAAACAAACATAAGTGTTCTGGAAGATTTTTTTTTTTTTTTAACCTAGCTTTTCAGTGAAAAAAATTATTCTTCTTCCTCCAAAATTCTGAGACAGAAACAAAATCCTACCCAAAACAAAAACGAAAATTAATTCAGTTGTTCACCTGCCGGAAGTCAGGGCCTTTATATAAACCCAGTTTCGATTTCTTTGTTAAATTATAATATCTGCCTCTTCGCATCTCTGTTTGGAGTATGGAGACAAACATGACGGGCAAGCCTTCCTAATACAGCCTGAGATATCAAGGAACATGCTGGAACAGAGACACTCATCTTTACCACATCCCAATTCAGCTGCCAGTGCATCACGGATCACTGTTGCCAGCAACCTGCCAGACGTTACCATCTTCCAAAGGGGACTTCTTCCACATGTGGTGGGGTCAGACTACTTAAGAGCACATTATGCAAAGTTGCATAAATTTGCAACAATAAAACATGAAACTGTAGAAAAAAAAAATCAATTAATTTGAAGTGCCAAGAAGTTCATGACTGAGGCTTCTATTCACAGGGAATCCCCCTCTTCCCCAGTTATTCCAGCAAGTCATTCATCAAGTGTTTTAAAAATCTGTTTCTCCAATACCCTGCACAGTCTTAGACCATCTACAGGTATCAGTGGACAGGGGCTTTGGTGATTCCTACTTCTAATGCTCTACCAGAAGTTAGATATAGAACAAGTAACATCTAGCTGAAGTCTCAAAATAGGCAACTCCTGATGTCAACTCACACTACATTTTCTAGATGCCTGGAGCACAGGAGCACGGAATACTCTCTGTCCAGAAACACCATTTGGAATAAACCTATACTTCTCAATAAAAGTTTTAGTGCTGCTCCTACATCCACTGTGAAATCAAGATTTTGTATTAACATAAACCTCTCTATGCCAATGTCTTTTAAAAAGTTTAGCCTGATCTCCACTTCTAATTCTTTTGCCAATAGTGTGCTTGGACACACGCTGAGGAAATCAGACTTTTAAAATCGCTCCTTCAGTTGATGTTTGCTGAATCACTTCATAGAAACATGCAACTTCTCTGATCTGCCTATATATGTCAATCTGAAAAAAAAAAAAAAGCTTTAAACTCTAAATAGAAAAAGCACAACAGAACTACTGAAGATGATTTCCATCATTCCTTTTTCAAAGCACCGCTGGTCACATTACAGTCTTATCCAATAGCACAAACAACACTGTGACATTAGATCATAGAATCATGGAATTGTTTAGGTTGGAAAAGACCTTTAAGATCATCAAGCCCAATCATTAACCTAGCACTGCCAAGTCCACCACTAACCCATGTCCCTAAGTGCCACATCTACACGACTCTTAAATACTTCCAGGGATGGTGACTCAACCACTTCCCTGGGCAGCCTGTTCCAAGGCTTGACAACCCTTTCGGTCAAGAAATTTTTCCTAATATCTGATCTAAACCTCCCCTGGTGCAACTTGAGGCCATTTCCTCCTGCCCCATTGCTTGTTACTTGGGAGAAGAGACCGACACCCACCTCGCTACAACCTCCTTTCAGGTAGTTGTAGAGTACGATAAGGTCTCCCCTCAGCCTCCTCTTCTCCAGGCTAAACAACCCCAGTTCCCTCAGCCGCGCCTCATAAGACTTGTTCTCCAGACCCTTCACCAGCTTCATTGACCTTCTCTGGACACGCTCCAGCACCTCAATGTCCTTCTTGTAGTGAGGGGCCCAAAACTGAACACAGTATTCATGGTGCGGCCTCACCAATTCCAAGTACGCGGGGACAATCACTTCCCTAGTCCTGCTGGCCACACTATTTCTGATACAAGCCAGGATGCTAATGCCCTTGGGCACACTGCCGGCTCATATTCAGCCGGCTGTTGACCAACACCCCCAGGTCCTTTTCCGCCTAGGTAGACAATGTCCACAGCCTTTCCCTCATCCACTAAGTGGGTCACTTTGTCATAGAAGGAGATCAGGTTGGTCAAGCAGGACCTGCCTTTCATAAACCCATGCTGACTGGGCCTGACCACCTGGTTGTCCTGTATGTGCCATGTGATGGCACTCAAGATGATCTACTCCTCAACCTTCCCCGGCACTGAGGTCAGGCTGACAGGCCTGTAGTTCCCCGGATCCTCCTTCTGGCCCTTCTTGTAGATGGGCGTCACACTTGCTAACTATCAGCCAGGCCTGCCGATAAACGATGGAAAGTGGCTTGGTGAGCACTTCCACCAGCTCCCTCGGTACCTTTGGGTGGATCCCATCTGGCCCCATGGACTTGTGTGTGTCTAAGTGGTCTAGCAGGTTGCTAACCATTTCCCTTTGATTATGGGGGCTTCATTCTGCTCCCCGTCACTGTCTTCCAGCTCAGGGGACTGGGTACCCGAACAACTGGTCTTACTATTAAAGACTGAGGCAAAGAAGGCATTAAGTACCTCAGCCTTTTCCTCATCCTTTGTCACTATGTTTCCCCCCACATCCAATAAAGGATGGAGATTCTCCTTGGCCCTCCTTTTGTTGCTAATGTATTCATAGAAACATTTTTTATTGTCTTTTATGGCAGTAGCCAGATTAAGTTCTAGTTGGGCTTTGGCCCTTCTAATTTTCTCCCTGCATAACCTCACAACATCCTTGTAGTCCTCCTGAGCTGCCTGCCCCTTCTTCCAAAGGTCAGAAACTCTCCTTTTTTAGCCCGAGTTCCAGCCAAAGCTCTCTGTTCAGCCAGGCCAGTCGTCTTCCCCACCGGTTCATCTTTTGGCACATGTGGACGGCCTGCTATTGTGCCTTCTTGAAGATTTCCTTCTTGAAGAATGTCCAGCCTTCCTGGACTCCTTCGCCCTTCAGGACTGCCTCCCAAGGGACTCTGTCAACCAGCCTCCTAAACAGGCCAAAGTCTGCCCTCCAGACGTCCAAGGTAGCAGTTCTCCTTACTTCTCCAAGAATCAAAAACTCTCTCATTTCGTGATCGCTATGCCCAAGATGGCCTCCAACCATCGCATGACCCACAAGTCCTTCTCTGTTCGCAAACAGCAGGTCCAGCGGGGCACTTTCCCTAGTTGTCTCACTCACCAGCTGTGTCAGGAAGTTATCTTCCACACACTCCAGGAACCTCTTAGACTGTTTCCTCTCTGTTGTGTTGTATTTCCAGCAGACATTAGGTAAGTTGAAGTCCCTCATGAGAACAAGGGCTAGCAATTGTGAGACTTCTCCCAGCTGCTTATAGAATATTTCATCTGCCTCTTCATCCTGGTTGGGTGGTGTATAACAGACTCCCACTATGATATCTGCCTTGTTGGCCTTCCCCCTGATTCTTACCCATAAACACTCAACCCTATCGTCACCATCATTGAGCTCTAGACAATCAAAACACTCCCTAACACACAGGGCTACCCACTGCCTCTCCTTCCTTGCCTATCCCTTCTGAAAAGTTTATAGCCAACCATTGCAGCACTCCAGTTGTGCGAGTCATCCCACCATGTTTCTGTGGTAGCAACTATGCCATAGTTTTCCTGCTGCACAATGGCTTCCAGCTACTCCTGTTGCCCATCCTGTGTGCATTGTTGTAGATGCACTTCAGTTGGGCTATTAATCCTGCCACCTTCAAAGATACTGTCTTTGAAAATAATAAGAAAACTCTAATGCCATCCATAATCCTGCAACCACTTCTTAAGCCTAAGAGCACAGCTGCTTGGCATTTTTAACACAGGCAAGTGTACCTAAATTTAAAACTCAGGTAAAAAATGAAGTAGAGAAGTAAGGGACTTTTTCAAAGACTTGGCATTAAATAACAACAGGCCCCAAAACACACAATTAAATTCTGGAAATGGAGTTGTACACAAAGCAGTTTAGTTTAGGGAAACCTGAGTTAACTCAGGTACTGGGGAATGTCTAAATATAGCAGCCTAGGCTCAGCACGTTAACTTATCTGACATCTTCAAGCCTGCTGAGAAGTAATCCTCACACAATTGTGTGGAAGATGCAATGCTTTTCCACTGAGAAGTTCTAAGACAGACAATACTTCTGCACTGCTATTTTCCCTCCTCTAAAATAAACCATCCCTGTGGTGCAGTTGCCCTTGCAGTTTGCACTGTCCTATCTGGATGCAAATCTGTCCCACCAAAATCTGAATCAAGCCTCTTGTGTCTACATCTGAATGAAACGCTTATGGCTAAATGAGTAAGCTAAAACAATTGCAAAGAAAACAAACAATTATTCTTATAACGTTCCTTTAAGATTGCAATTAGATCAAATTAAA
>NW_009232453.1:24386-57374 GCF_000690835.1 Fulmarus glacialis
CCTGCTGAAACAAAACATGGCACACCAAGCTTTCCTACAATATCATGTTAAAACCACAGCCTCCAATCTTGTCAATGTTATAGCTTTGTAAATAACAATAAAAGATCTGTATTTCAGGGACATCCAATTTTCACTTCCTCAATTCACATGTGATCTTAAAAGTAAATCTATGTGCATCTTTTGCACGCTTCCCCCTCGCCCCCAAGAAAAAAAAGTGATATATCCCACTTTCTTCCTGATGGTGAAAAAGGCAGCCAGGTCTAGACCATAAATTCCCATTCTTTGACATTCTCTTACCGCGTACTTTCATACGTATGTAATATCTGCATTCTGTTATTTCCCTTCAGCTTTGATAGCAGTAAAAGCAATAGCAACAGCAAACTGTCCTTGTGAGGGCAATGATTTTCCTTGCTCATAATAAATTACTGCCTTGATTTCCCTTCCTATCTCATTCACTTTACCTGTCCTTTGTGGAGTCAGGAGTTGAACTCGACAATTTTCGTGGGTCCCTTCCAACTCAGGATATTCTATGGTTCTATGACTAATACTCTTGCTAAACCAAAAGTCGATAAAAAAGTTTATTCTTTTGAAAGTTTTTAGCTCAAATAAGGATAGCAAGAACATAATAAATGCAGAACAGCTGGGATGCAACACTTGGGATAAACTGCTTTACTCTTGGAATAAACTGTTTTGTGTGGGGGGGTTCGTTTTCCTTTTTAACTAAACCTTCTAGTAAATGTTATTTTTCTCATCCATTGCTCAGCTTTGAAGACTACAGTAGTTTTCAAGGCTTTGTTTTTTAATTGCTAAATAAAGGCTTAAAGGCTCCCAGTCTCTGATCAAATCTGCAAGACTAACCTCCAGTCTTACCATCCATACACACAGGGCCCCCTTGCAAGGATCATCAAGACCACTTCAGCAACTCTGAACAATCCACATAAGTGGAGACCTGCTGCTCAGTCAGGCCCTCTGGGAGTCATTAATTGACAAACTTTGCAGCAGTCTGAAAATTTAAGGACAAGATACTGCTTTCCCCACTGCTATCTAGAAAAAAAAGCTTGTCACCCTAATTTCAAGGGTCTTCTCCTGCCTCTCTAGCCTTTTACTGGAATGTTTTCCTAAATTTCAAAGATTACCCCAATTTCAAACAGAAAGGGTTGGAACCAACTTGGGTCCAAGAATCACTTGCTTCCTTCAGATTTCCTAGAGAAGAGGGATTTTCTGTTCAATCCTGGAGTACAATTATGTCAGTCATACCTAACTTAGAATTTATTATTTTCTAGTAAGATCAAAAATGATTTTCTTGGTCTTTCAGATATTTGCACATACATATTAATACAATATAAATCCTTTTCTAACAAGGCCTCCTACCCAGTCTTTCTGTGTATTTTCAGAAAATACTTACAAAAAGTTAGTTTTGCTACTATGCCATTATTTTCTATAATTTTCGTTAAATTTCCCATGCACACATGCAATTGGAGATATAACACAAGAACTAGCACTTCCTCTAGCAATGGTGAGGAAAGATTAAAAAGGTCCAGACTAAAAGGCTGGAGGACCAGGGAAGTACGCTGCTAGCCCCAGCAA
Source organism: Fulmarus glacialis (assembly GCF_000690835.1). Taxonomy (NCBI): domain Eukaryota; kingdom Metazoa; phylum Chordata; class Aves; order Procellariiformes; family Procellariidae; genus Fulmarus; species Fulmarus glacialis. The sequence continues at coordinate 25,974 of NW_009232453.1, forward strand.
TGGCATATCATCTGCTCAGCGGGACTTCTAACATCAGCTTCTTGATTACTGCAACAATCTACTTTCTCACGCTGCACTAAGGAAATGTGTACCTTCATAGTGTAAAAAAATATAAAAAGTGCATTGAAAGACAGTTTAGGTCTTCAAGCTTCCCTAAATTAAGAAACAACGACTAGCTATGCAGGCTTATTTCACGCTTCTATTACAATCCCTTTTCCTCTGATATTTCAAAGAAAGCTTCAGCCAGACCTTATGGTCCCTGCCTGGAACACATTTAATTCAGAAGGAATCTTTTAAGAAGATATTCTTTAAACTAAAATGTAGCAAATCTCTCCTGAGCATGAGTAAATTTTAACTTTTCAAAGACCTGCAATAAAGTCAGGTTTTCAGATGGCCAGTGGCTCAGCCTGAAAGGTCTGCTCCAAAGCAGACAAACTAGAGCTGCCAAATGAAGTGCATGTAAATGGTTGGTTGTTTTTAACAATGACAAAACAACCCATTTTCTCTAACCACATTTGGATAAATGGGTAAGTTTTTAAGCAAGAGTAGTTCAAAGAGATATGTCAGTCTCAGATGGATAAAGCAGCATCAGCCCAAATGGGAAGGCTTAGAAAAGTTAAAAGCAAAGCCAAGTTGAAAATAGTCTCTTAATGGAAGTCCTGCATGACCTGTGCTTCGCTCAGTTATCTTCAGGGCAGGGACTGTGTGATTTGTCTCTATCTTCCACAAAGTGCTGAGTGTATGTCAGCGCTTCACCCTACGCAATAACAACAGTGTAAATGGAAGAACAGTGAACTACAGAAAACAGAATTCTATTTCATCCAAGCAGCTTCCCACTAGCTAATATTCACTTACACATAATCCCACTCATATACTTACACATTAACATAGAAAACGATAGTAATACAGTGGCTTTTCTTGCTATGTCTTCCTTTTCTGACCCATTTGTATTAGAATGAATCACAAATAAATAAATCATCTGCCTTAAAGGTAATTTTCTACTTTTATGGTTTTGTTTCTTTGACACATCAAATCCAAAGATTGTGTTGCATGAACATTAGTAATTTCTTTATTTCAGCAGAAATTTTGGATAGAATTCAAAAATACATTTTCCATCCCAACAAATCAAACTTCATACAAAATGCATCAATTTCTTTAAATTTTTACTGTAAACATTGCAAAGATTTTTTTTTTAAATTTATTCATTTTTGTGTTTGTCTCTAAGTTAGATTAATGGGGAAGGCAATCTTAGGGGACACAAAAAAATGTACATTTTTTCACTGCTGACCTGTGTGCAATTTTTTCCAACTTAGTACTCATATTAATCCAAGTCAATCAAAGTCAGTGCTTTGTTATAAGAACATAAGCCTGAACTGAAAATATACCTGTCTCTTGGGTATTACACAGAATTGATCTGGAAGGATGTTATGCAAGTGTACACAATACACTCCAAATTCCAGGGCTACACAATACACTTTTATATGCTAGTCTGCAAGGCTAAATGATTTCAGAACTTGAAAATGTTTCATATGAATTGGATCCTTTAAGGGTTAAGCGTAGTTTGCCTTTGGTTTATGTAATGCTGTACAGCAGTCAGAGACTAATTTAGAGATGCAATTTATTTCTCTATTGTAAGGAAGGTACAGGCTACATTGCAAATTGCAAAGGTTGCTTTATTAAGTGACAGCTAAAGCTGAGCAAATAATTCACCTTGAATAATTCATGCACTTATTTTTTATTTTTATTTCAAGAATGTCCAAGAGAAGATTACGGTCTCTCCAACATATCTGTTAACTGAAATCACTCTACAGAATTCCTCACATGGTTAGCCGTTACATGCCTGATGTTCATAGCTATGCTTAGTTGTGATTGGTAAACAAAACTTATGGCGTAGGCTGTTCTGGCTGAATGATAAGCAACAATCATAATGTCTACGTTGTACAAGAAACATTTTTTTTCCTTGTAGTGCCTCGTTTTATCTGGTGTACTTTTATCAAGAACTTGACAAGTTTAGCTGGACACGAAATTAAAAAAAAAAATCATTGCTATTTTACAGATAAGAAAACTGAGACTACAAAGAAGTTAGGGAGGAAATCCTGACCCATCTCCTGCAGCATCCTTTGGTAATGTAGTGGTTACGTTATGCAATGCTGAAGGAGAAGCAAGTCCAACTGATTTAGAATAGTGAAAAACTTAGTTAACCACATCATTTCTTATCAGGATAGAGAAACCTTCAACAGAAGGCTTCACAGCCTGGGGGAGGAAGGTACACACACAAAATCACAAACAGATCCCACTTCATTTTACTTTCCTCTCCGATTACAATATTCACAAAGAAAATGACAGAGCTCATCAACTTTAGTGCAAGCCAGAGAACGGACTCCAAATTCCAAAAAAATAAAGGTGTGGAGGGAAGAGGATCAATAGCTACTGTCCCAGGAGGACAGCAATAATAAAATATTTCTATTCTTTCAGACACCAAGGGATCAACCTCATTTATCTGTAGCTATCACGCTGCAGCAGCAGAGATTAAGGGTTCGGGTATCCTTAACACTGACTTCTCCAGGAATCTAGGCCGAGTGTTTTTTTTCAAGTGAGTATTATGATAAAACACAGAAGTTACTGGTAAAGATGAGGAGAAAATTCGTATCTTTAAAGGATATTTTTAAAATCCTATTTCAATGCTTTTTACCTATACTGATTGAATAGAGCAGCAAGAAGTTTTTGAAGTTTTCTTGTGACGGACACGGGAGGACACATTACTGAATAAAAGGTGACACAAACTGAGAGGCTTTAGTTTGTTTTACATTTGCCATGTTAATTCATGAGAGTTCAACATGGCAAAAGGTAGCAAGTTCTTGATGTGCAACTTAGAAAAGCAGAAGTTGCTAGTATCATATAGCACTCAACAGCACAGGTGATTCCAGAACAAAAGAGAATCAGTTATTGCCCTACTTTTTACCTTTTTAGTTTCTTGTGTCGCACAAAGTATTATGAACTTGATTCTCCAGGACGCTATATTCACCTTATGCTATATATGCAATCCTGTTGAGAAGTAGAGAAAAACTGAACTCACCATATTTATTAGCCCCCTCATTTTCTCTCATTCCTTTTATGAGAGTTGGGTGAATGTGTTCAGAAAGAGTAGGATTACCAAGCTGTCGTCTTCTCTTTTTCCAGGCTTCTATGAGTGACAGGTACTGGATTAAGCCACCGTGAGAATTTACCTTATTACAAAAGGGTCCGACAGAATCAAATGATAAAGTATCACCTCCTCAATGCTCCAGCCACCCTATGATTCATGTACATCTATTGGATTATCACACTCTTTTCTCCTAGCTTTGCCTCAGAATGTTGTTCACACCACTATCAGCTTCTTTTTAATGCCTCCAATCTAAAGCTGTCACTCCAAGTTAACACAAATCGGCTCTAAATTTTTATATTATTTTGACTTTAAAAGAGATAAATATTTATTTCAACAGGAGATCTTAAATAAAGCTAATTGGAAAATTTTCAGCAAAAGTGGATTATTATCGGGGGGTGGGAGGGAGGCAGGAAAGCCAGGCACTTCAAAAATAAGTTTTCTGAAGTCCTCAATGGAATTTCTAATGAAAAGAGATGTGGCCAGAGAGGGAGAACCCCAAGAATGACCAGGATCCCAATGCTCTTCCATTGACCAGAAGAAATAGGGTTGAAGCAATGTGGAGATGAGATGATTGCCTTTCCTATTTACCTATGTGGAACAGGAAAGACAAGTCAATGACTCTATGCAATGCTCCTGCATGACATTAAGCAAGTTTTTTTTTCTCTCTCTTTCGATTTTTCCAAACAATAAACATCTAACACCACAGCTGACAAGTTCATTAAAATATACCTTACCAGGCTGTGGCAAACCTAACTTGACTGAAGCTTTTTAAAGAATGCTCTATGCATCTGTATTTGTGCACAACGCATATTATCAGCTGTGAAACTCACCCAATATAGCAACAACTTCATCATCCTGGATTACTTCCAAAGACCCCGAAACCACAAAGCAAAGGCTGTCGACGCTCTCGCCGGCGTGGTAGATCAGGTCTCCCGGGGCACAGTGCACTGTCTGAAATTCCATGGCAAGCGCTCGAAGGCACCCATCGCTCGCCAGCCTGAAGGCTGGGTGCTCCTTGAAAACCTTGCGGTTCAGATGCACGCAGATATCTGCTCTCATGTCCTTAGGACATATCTGCAAAACCTAAGAAGGAAATTAGGCAATCAATTCCTGTACATGGCTTATGTGTGCCATGCAATTATCCCTAGTTCACTACACAGGGTTTAAGAACTACTTTTCTTCTTCATATAAAATTTCTTATCTCAGTCCATACATTTATTTTTCTATTATTTACACGCATGAGCCACAATACCTGAAAGAAAATAATATTTTCATTTCAGCAACATGCTCTGCTGGATATTGAATTACCAGGATAAGGCCTCAGGTTTTTAAGACAATAAAATTAAGAGCACAGCAGTACAGAAAGTGGTGGAGAAAAGCTTCCTGAAGGATTGTTTCTAGTGGGTAGGTCACTCTTTTCATAGGCAGATTCCATGAAACGCCTGCACAAATTATATGTTCCAAGTGAGAGAAATATTGTATAGAGGGGAAGTGTAATCTCATATCCCTTTTGCAAAAAAAAAAAAAAAAAAATTGTTAAAAGTTTCATTAACTCGTAATATTGAGATTTGCAGGTATTCAAATTCACCCCTTAGTGGCAGTAACAGGTTTTTTTCTTCACGCGGGAAGGGACTTTAAGGTATGATACTGTGTTGGGCAACTTTTGATCTTCCAAATGCAATGTTCCTCACAGCAATTCGCGATGTGTGCTCCTAAGGGTACACAAACTGACGCTTAGCACAGCGGGTACCAGTCAGGGCCATTTCTGAAGGTTTTTAATATAATACAGACAGCCAAGTGGAAAGAATACAGAATTACTACTGCACATACAGATTAAAAGTTCCTAGCAAAAACACTGGAAATACTGGTAACATTAACAGGGTTTTGGGATGACAAAATCCTTGGAGAATAGTCTGTGAAGTACATCTCAGAACGTATTATTTGAGAAAAACATTGAGTAGTGTAAGTTTGCTTCATTTTTTTTTTTTCCTCAGTAATAATTATTCTGTCCAATTAAGAAGCATTACCCCCACACATTTTCCTGGATGGAAAGAGATGACTGCTTCAAGGCAAACACTCCTGGAAAACATAAAGGTAACATAGGAAGCACTATGGCTATGCCTACACCTCACAACGGGCCTCTGCGCAAGATCTGCGCAGAGAATCAAGCTCGTAACTCTGTGCACGGCACTGGTTCTACATATTACACTTGCTACTCCAAAGGCAAATGACTCTACCACCAACATCATCATCTTTGGCCCACCTCCAAGCAGACCTGCTATTACAGATATTACTTCTGAAAGAGATACATTTCTACAGTGCTTAACTGTAGGGCACTCATGGATGACCTCTCCCTGCCCCACAGAAAGCAGCAGCCAAACCTGCCAGTTCTCAGTTTTCCAGGCTGACAAGAACGGGTTGGGGAGCAAGACCAGCATTTAACGTGGAACAAAGGCAGCAGCCATAGTTGTCACTGCAATTATCTCATTTACTCTGGCAACAAAAACATCCTGTATTTGCAGATGCTTGCCAAAATTTGGCACTGGAATCACACACACATACACTTAACAGTTACTTGAATATCATGCACAAAAAGGGTTGTTTTAGTAGAAATAGGAGTAAGAAAGCCTGAATATTTAAAATGAGGCTCTTATCCAAAAACTCCTTGGTTTCCCAGTCTAAGAGGAAGTTAACTCATTTTCTGTTCTCCATTTAGAGAAGCGGTCTCCAGATTTCATAAAACTAAAGAGCGATTAAAGACATTTGAGAGCTACAGACAAACGGCAGAAGACTTTCATTTATATGGGGGGGTAAGAAACATATCTTCATGGATTAATTTTAGAATCTTTCAGCAGCTCTTGGTTAAATTTTCTTATACTGGCATTTTCTAGATTTACAGACTTTGCATTTAGCTGATTATTCACTCCTTGGCATGCCTGTAGTTAACACTGAACTGACAAATTTGTGGCCTACAAAATAGTGAGAAGATTGATTCTATGCTAAGTTCATCTTTAAATACCTGCCTCATCTGTAGAAAGCTGCACTGCATTACACAGCAGCACAACTACCACTGTTCTGTCACAGGAGCAATACATGTTTTATTCATTGCATGACATCCTAGAAGTTACACACAGACGTCAAACCAACAGAGCTCAGACCTGAGAGTTTACAGATTGGCACAGCCATTAGTTGGTCTTATATTTGCTAGCTCTTGCTATGCAGATGAAAGTTGATTTCTTGGTTTTACAGTCATCACTACTGGCAGTTCAGCTATGAACACACCAGTTATTGAAATCAACACCATATTATGCTCTTTGATGTCCCGATAATTGAAGACTTTTTTTCCTGTTTATTAAGATAATTCTCAAAGGCCACAGTGAGTTGTGCTTGGTTTGGTTATGCTGCTGTCTCCGAAGGCCTTCTTAAAGCATTTCTCTCCTTATCAGAGGAAGCCAAAAATGAACTTTGACGATAAGCTAAAACAAACATGTTTTACATAGCAATTTTTTCTTGTTGCTTTGTTAAAATGATGAGAGGAGCTTGTACTCGGGGGTGAATGAAAGCACCAGCATTCATTACACTATGTATCCTCAGATGTTGTCTCTCCATCTTCCCAAAATGTACCTACCTCAAACCCATAACCCCGCACAAAGATATTTTGTGAGAAAACAGGCAGAGTAGCTTCTAATCAGCACTATCCAGTACTAAAATACCGTTTCTTTCTGAAAGCTAGTATGACAGACAGTGCTTTCCAGAATCATGGTCTGGGATATAAATGGCAGATATGCTAAAGGCCGTTTAGGAAAGCAAACAGTACCCTGTGTACCCATTGGTCTCCAGACAGCCCAGTGCAAGACCACATCTGTTCTACTCTTTCATAACGATGCTTTAACAGCTAGACAGAAATGAGATTGTTTGCTCTTTAACTGCATCATCTACAGTTTAGAATACTAAATTAAGCTGCCAACCAGAAGGCTGGTGACCGGAGCATTGGTATGATTTCCTGAATTAACCACCCCACAAATCACATCTCTTTACAAGCAGAAGAAAAACAAGTATCTATCTCCATAAAAGCTGGCAACCCATATGAAAGTGGCAAGTAGTTACCTTTGTACATTTGTTCTGGTAAAGGGCCATTTATTAGTTTAAAAGACAAAAATGGGAATTTACTTGTAAATTCAATGAACTAGGATGATAACATTTGCCTCACATAAGGCAGATTTCAAACAATTCATTATTATTACAGTAATGACTTCCAGCTTTCATTAATATCTTTAACCTGCACACAAAATATTACGTTCAAATTCTATGAAGGCAAAACAAATTTTCCTTTGTATTCAGGCCCACAGAGCTGCAAACAACCTCACACAATGGAAACATTGCAAAAAAATCTCATTTAAAGAAATTCTGAGGTTGTGTTAGAACTCGGAACTTTTTATTTAGTTATTTTCTTTGTTTACTGAAAACCAAGCTCTTTAATTTTTACACTATTTCATGACATATCACCAGCAACACATACATAATTTTACCACCAACATATGTCAGTATGACAGAACAGGTGAAATACTGTGTTTGAAAGTTTAAAATTAAGGGAAGCTACTGCTCGGAACTATTTAAAGAATATTTGTCTTCTTTACTAAGAAAGTACCTCCTGTTTATTTTAATGAAATACTTTCAGGATGTGACTTGTTTCCTTGCAGTTTAATTTACTTACCTTTTCAGTATCTATTCCTCTGGACATTGACCAGGTGGAAACGATGTAATCCATCACACGTTCACTCAGTCCTTTAGGGACCTGGTAGAGCTTTAGAAAGTCCCGGACACTGTTCAGCATTTCATGATATCTATTTGTATTAGCATACATTTGCTGAAATATGGTTGTCACATTACCAAAAATGGTTGCATACAGAAGGGCTGTAAAAAAGAAGAAAAATAATAGATACAATACATAATAAATTGTGATGATCAGCCTGTGTTCCACTGTGCTTTAAGACTGGAAATGCCAGGCCCATAGAAATGCATGCAATATTGGTGCTTTGTTAGGAAGGCCCGACGAGCACAAGCATTTTAGAGGTCACCTTCAGCACTACAAATTGAGGACCACCACCCACTTTTGTGATGGCAAGTCCTGCAACACAGAGTTCCTGAAACACAACTATTTGTCCATCAAACAATTCAGTAGTATCCAAACCCTTACGAAACCACAATAGAAGACACAAGAATTTTAAGACAAATAGGTTGACAGCAAATACTTTAAAAATTCATCTCTGCTTTGTAGCGCCTGTGTTGAAATGCCATCAGTGACAGATTTCCAAGCTTTAAGTGCATTACCACACTAGTAAGCCGAGTCATCATTACCCACCTCTGTGTGACAACAACAATGCATCAAAGCAGATGATGGAATACGTAATAAAAAGCTACCATGGGTCAATGATTTATAGATGTAAGTTTAATAATACATAAAAACTGACATTATGTTTTATAATCTTCAGGCAGAAGAGCAGCAAGACTTGAGGCAAGAGCTAGAGCCCTCAAACACAGACCAAATGCTACACAGCCCTTCTGACTTCATTCAGCATAGTTATGAAGCCAGCTGGTTCATCAAGATGGGTTTAAGAATAAACATGAGAAAGAAAGAAAGGCAGTATTTCCTGAGAGAGAGCAGATGAAAACACACAGGACTTGAGAAGATCCGCCTGCTGAAGACCAAGACAGAACAGCAGGCTGGTGGAAGTCTCAGTGGTCATGTTTTGATGGCTTGCAGAGGCTGGGGCTGAGGCTCTTCCAGCCAATCCAGGCCTGAATGAAAGGGAAGGACGGGAAGCCTCAAGGGGAGCTTTCCTATGCTCTGAATCAGGTCAGTGATAAGTGAGAGGCTGGCTGTAGAGGGAGAGGAACAGTCAGAAGGCAGATGAGCCGATAACCATCAGTAAGTGCTCTGGCTTGCTTAGGAAGTTCTTCCTCTTCATCATTTCCTGTCCCCCAACACAGGCACCAAATTGTCAGTACCTCTTCCACTCGAGATAAAAATAAATAATTGAGAAGTCGTATTTATAAAAAATAAGATAATATTTTGCCTTTATCTAAATACCCCTTTTTGCTGTTTATTTCCTTCCTCACCCCCTCTTTAAAAAAAAAAAAAAAAATATTTCCTCATCCCATTCATTCCTTTGAGAATGACACTATTTATTCAGGTCAGTGTTATAGGCAGATATCCTTAAGCCAACTAAGATGCTTTAGGGTTTTATGACCAACAAAAAACCTTTGATAATGTGCAAGAGAAACTTACAGGACTGTCTTTTCCCTGATCAGAGAGATGCGATTTAAATTTAGACTTGCTCAAGGCCTTTACACTGCTGATTCTCTACAGAATTCCTTCTTGACGCTGTATGACTTTTCTTTTTATGAGTTCCTGTAGAGACCAACTCTCTCTTTTCCAACTACCCCTCTGTACAGACCGGTACAAAAATATATATAAAAATGTGCAAACTCAGTTTAAAAAGAAGTGGAGAGTATGAATAGGAATCCAGTGACCAGAAAGGTATAGATTATTTCTCTGTTTAACCTTAACTTGTGCCTGAGCTAAACCATACTGGGAAGTCTGATGCAATGAGTACTGAAGAATGAAGAAATCCTTTAAAAAACAGATTTACTATAAATACTCCATAATCCATGAGTATTTTATATTTGGACAGCATTACCTTTCCCTAACTACGTCCTGTTTTGCTCTCTGTTATGCAGATGCAAACACAGCCCTACAATATTGCTACCTTAGGCCCTACTTACACGGACTTCCACCAGGTTCCCTAAGAGAAACTGAACACAGGGCCTCCAAAACTGTGAAGTCCCACTGGCAGGACACTGCATCAGCACAAGGCATCCACAAACATCGTTATTCTGCCAGCCAGTATAACGCTGAAAATAGGTGACAGATTAGGAAGAGGGTCACAAGCAAATTCTTATCTGTAGATTTCTGGGCAACCATGCTTGTGTGCATAAAACTCTCTCTTGCTTTCTGGCAAACAGTGAGACCTGCTGGTTCAGTATCTTGGGATGTATAGCTCTATGCCAGCAAAGGTAAAATGGAGTCCCCACTCTGTCCCATTACTGTCCAGCTACATGAAGCCTAAAGAAAAACCAGAAATTTGGTTCTTCATTTTTATTATTATGAGGTGAGCAGTCCCAGAGCAATTTCCACTGCAAATTGCAGTTACTATGCCCCAGTATGGCAATTATCTTGGCAAGAAAAATTATTCCTGCCTACACTAATTTTTTATTTAAAAAAAAAATCCCCAAAACTTACAATCCTTAATTTATCACTAGCTAACCACTTTATTACTATTAAAGACACATTAAAGCCAAGGATTTTTGCAGCCTAATATTGGGTAGATACTTTAGCATATTAAACATTGACCTCATCTGCATAGAAATAGCTGTGTGCCTTTCCTTCTTTTCAAAGGAATAATGAAGTGAACCCACTGCACTACACTGCAGCCCCAGAAAGATTTCAGAAACACACACTCTACTACAGAAAGAAAGTTGGGCAATTTATGACAGAGCAATATCTCCAAATCCGTGTTTTAAGACTGATAGAACACTGACATTAGACCACTGCCTTGCAACAGCAACAGTGCAGGTCATATGCCAACATCCAAAGGTCCGTGGAGCCCTTGGCCAGAGCTTGTGGTGTTGCCCTACAGACTCTATAGAATCTATCCACTCCTTAGCAGTCCTATGTGCAGGGGACACAGGAATTAAGGAAAAGTATTTTAAGAGGTGTAGGAGGGTGGGAGGGGGAAATGTCCTTGTGTGGGATGGATTTGACTCAAGCAAAGACACAAGTGCACCATGCAGAAAGGTCACAAATTAATCTGACTCCAGGAGCTTCCTTGGATGCATCAGCTGGATGGAGGCAGTGCGGTGATTTTTGAGGAACTGTGTCCAGGAACAAGCCTGTAGCGACCATGCCTACACAACAACCAAAGAGAAAATTTCTTCTGCAGAACAAGCAATAGCCTGTTCTAACACTGCATACAAAGCTGCAGCACGTCAAGCAGACAGCAAACACCTGCTCTCCATGAATGTCAAGATCCCTCCGAAAAGATAGAGCCCCCCCAACATTAATATTCTTTTCTGACAACAGATAAAGAAAAACACATTGTCCCCAACAATGTGGCTACCCATTTACAATGCAGCCTGTGTCACCCCATTTAAACCAGTGTTTAAATAACGTCAAAGATAAAAGCATAGTAATTTCAATAGCCAATTATCCACATAAATGAATCATGAAGGTCAGACACAGGTTGGAAAGGTCGCCAAATCATCTGCTACTTTTAATGATGTAACAAATAAGAATAGAGAAATAAATAAAAGTCAGTGTAGGTCTCAGCTACCACAATAAAAGATCTGGGATCTGATTTTAGAATTATAAGAGGAAGAATTTCTATCTGTAAGAATGAGAGGTTTGCAATTACCCCAATTACAGATGTAAGTGCTGCATGCGGTTCCTGAGATGAATCATCAGATTGATGATGTTTTGTTCAAAATGCACTCATCCAAAACCCTTGCATACAAAATATGTGCATAAGGACTACATAGCAACAAGTGAGACCAACATCAACTAGTGAACAACCTCTTACATCTTGCCCCCAAGACTTGCAGTGCCTTCTGAAACTGAACTGCTTTCATTCTCACTTTCTGGAAAGCTGATCCAGAAAGTCTGTCTGTCTGCATATAAGTTCCACAATTAAAAAACCAAAACAAACCCCTTGTACATACTTAAGGAGTAGCCTGTGCTAACCTAAGTACTATTCAAAGAGAAAGCACCTGGATTTACAAATAGTAGATGATTTAAATGTATAATTGCACTTTCGTTTCACTAACAAGTTCCTAGTTTACAACAAATTATGGAGTTCATAGATGGGTGAGAGAAAGCACAGCCTTGAAAACCTGTTGCACTATATCACTTCTCACTGAAGACGAAACATAGCCATAAATTAACCAGAAAAACTGCATGCCTCAAAGGCATTTTTCAGATAACATGTTGTGAGGTCACACAAAATTAACATTGATCAGATAAAAAGAAAAGCAGAAATTAATAATTGTATGGATTATAACATAATTATATGAGAAAACACATTGTTTTTAAATGTTCAATTAGAACAATGTAAGAGCTTATAATTGCCTGAGATTAGGGGTCTTGATTAGTGGTAATTATGCCTACTTATGGGTAGAGAGCATGCAGTTAAAAGAAAAATGCTGAACTGTTAATTACAGTCTGCAGGCAAATACCAAACTGAACAGGTATCTATCAACGAATTGTTTACAGCACTAGTTTTGATAGTTATCAAAACTACAGACTAGTTATTTGTAGTCTTGCAACTTGAATCCAAAGTATCTAAAGTAAGATTTACTTATTGAGTATCTATATAAGCTTCTAGAATAGTACAGGATTTAAATAGGTTGCCCCATTTTCTATCAAGAGAGGTGCAGAGCTGCTTAATTTGCTACTTCTTAGGAAGCTTTGTATATTATAAAGTTTCCTATTTGTAATCTTTTATCTACCTTTTATTTTTTATTAATGCAATGTATAGAGATATGATTTCATTCAGCTAGTAAAGAATAAATGTAAACAACTTAGCCATAATCTAATAGGTCACAATATATTTACATAACATTTTCACATGGCATGAAACAAATTACAATTGCCACTATTTTCTTAGCATGTACATCAATTCCTGAATTTCACGACTTGGGGAAAAAGACATTTTTTGAAGTGAAAGTAAATTCCCAGAGGAGCTCTCCCCCATGCTGTTCCAGTGACTGTTAAACATGGCTCTCTATTCTCCCAGACCGAAGTGATACACTGCTCCACCTCCCTCCTCTTTCACTCCACCAGCTTGTAATTTGCACCTCAGCTTAGGTACCCCGCAAGCAAAAGCACGGCAGTAGCAATGGCAAAGATCAAAGAACTGGCACACTACTATCAATTGAGCAATTCTGAAAATCAATGCAATGGCAAAGAGCAAAGCAGAAAGCCTGCATAGGCCATGAGGGACATGAGCATCAAGCTGTGTGGCAGAACCACTTGACTTCTAGGATGAAAGATGAGAGACCACAGGCAAATTTTATTAAACTCTTAGACAAATCCTACTGCAAATCTTTTCACGCTCATCATCACATTTGCTGAAATCACCCTGCTGATGACAAATGGGACATAGGAGGACCACACTGGGCTCCAGCCACGACGGAAATGTCTCCCCTGCAGAAGGATAAGCCACCAGTGAGGACACAGTTGATAAGGGCTAAACAACAGAGCATCAGAGACGTGATTTTTTTTCCTCTTCCCATCACCAAAAAACAAGAACTGCAATGAAATGAAATTCAGAGACATAAACAAGGGAACAGCTGCTCTAAGAAGCCACTTAAGCAACTACCAAGGACTATAGTAGAAACATCTGTGCACCTTAAAATAGGCTGTCTGCAGCGTGTAAGGGCAGGAAGGGAAGAGTTAAGAACAGCTATGGAACAAACACCACAAACAGCTCCCACTGCTTCTCTCCTCACACCCTTTCTTAACTCTACAAACTAACAGCAGACTGCTACTACAGCAGCACAGACCCACAGGCGAATAACCTCCTGTTATCTCAGGGACTTGAAACCACTTACATTTTGCCAGTTTAAGGCTTAATATGGAAGAAGAGAGGTAAGTGTTGGTAAAACACCAAACCTTCCAAAGATGCTGAACTCCAGCATCCCTAAGGATGCCTCAAAACAGAAGTTTTTTTATTTTGATTTGATCTGGTAGCACCCACACAGCTGGTAGCAGCAATTGCAGGTGTTTTGGCTCACAAGAATTTCAGAAGCCTGGGCATTGTGGGCAGCACAAATCTCTAACAGGTTTTGCTTTTGCCTTCAGCATGTTTGGGCCGAGATAAACAGCATGGGAATACACACAGACCAAAACTGATCAGAGGAGCGATCAGAGCCAAAATGAATAAAAGCCAATAAAACAAACTTCAGCCCTGCAAGAAAGCTCTCCAACACAAACAGCCCTCTCTAAACTCACAGTGAAGGGCCAATACCAGTTTGCACTCTGTGAAAGGCTGCATCTTGGATCCAAGAGGCTGCTTATGAAAAGAAAGGATGAAGGGCTCCCTGGCAATCCGTACAAAGGAAGGGTGGCTGGTACCTCCAGGGCCAAGATTCCTACCTCTGTACAGCAGCACCTGACTAAATTAACACAATCCCACTAATTAACACTGCAAAGTCTGGATTTTGGCAAATTAAGAAGTGTCCAAACAAGTAAAATGGCAAGAATCCTGATTCACAAAACTCATCATTCGTTTGTTTTGACAGCTGCAGTTTAGTATTATATTTACACCGAAAGGCACTAACAGTCATCCAGAGGGGGATTTAATGACAGCCACAGACTCCATTGCAGCCAATATGCTTGCAGAAAAGCAGATTACTAAAGAAATCAGATGCACAAGAATCAGAACTAGCCTACGAGGACTTGGATGTGTTCTTGGTTGCAAATTAAGGAATAAGAGTCTGGTCTTACATCACATTTGTGCTGTAAAGGGAAGCCAACAGAAGATGACACAAGCATGGCACTGAAAGGACTTAAAGAGAAGAGCATCCTGGACACAGAGAGACTTCAAGCTGGTAGACTTTGAAATCCCTAACCACGAGCTTCTCTCACCTTCAGGAAAACAGGGCTGCATGTTCTTATTCTATAAACAAATAGCAGTTGCAGACCAACGCGTTCACCTGACTCTTCTCACTTAAATTATCTGAAGGCATCAATATTTCTGCAAGGCCCTGTGCTTCCACTGACTGGGTTAGTCCCAATGGGACTAACATTTTACATCCAAAGGTGCATCATAAACCAGATATGAAGATACAGGTTCTACCTGAACTTACAGGTAAGTTCTTAAACCTGCCAGATAGCCATGACTAACTGAAAATACAGTAATGCCTCATAATTAATTGAAATTAGGGCCTTAGCCCTTGATACCAAAAAGACTTTCAAAGAACCGCTACAGTTTCATCAATGGGTCCACAGAAAGCTCCTTGCAGAATCAAATTTTATTTCACTCAAAATACAACTATATGGGATAGCATGAGCAACAGGCAAGAAGATTTGCAAGGGGAAACGTCAGCATGATTACTCAAAGGTAAGACTAGAGAAAAAAGACAATTCCACAGAAATGGCACTTTCCAGTTACCTCTCCATGTTATCCCTGTCAAGATAGGTTCATCTCTGACAAGGCAAGACAGAATGGTCAGGAAATGTACAGATTTTCACAAGTAGTTAACTACAATTCCTGTAAAGAACAAGATATCTATCAGAACATCTTCAGGAGGGTCATAAAGGGTTTTAAATGGATCTTGATGATGCTCTATGTTTTAAGCATGGTACTTCAGTGAATGCTAAGCCTTGCTCTAGACCAAGCCAATTTGATTATCAAGAGGAAACTAACTGTACAAACAGATTACAGCTGCAAAAACCATCTGTATTGCAAACATATGAGGCCAGACTCACCAGTGGGACACTTTTATCAACACGAGATGACTTCAGCTCAACGTATTCACTAGCAGGTTTTACCATGACGAGAATTATTAAAATGGCAAAACCTGATTAAATCCTCTGCAATTTGCAAGAAAGGGCCCTATTTTACTGTTTTGTAGAATTTTATGGACAATAAAATTTAAATTGTCTAGAAAATTGAAATGGATTTCCATTTCATTTCCCAGCACTAATGAACAGATCACCATTTAAATGACGGCTGAGCCATTTAAGGGTATCATTTTTCTTCTACAATTTTTACAGGATAATGCATGGCCATTTTCAATTACTTAGTTAAAATTAAATCTCCAGATACTGCTTCTAGGTTTTTACTGACTTGCACCAATATGAAGGCTTTTGCTTTGAAAGCTCTTTTTTATCTACCCTCAACTTATCTGAAATGGTTACCCCCAATTAGAAGCAAACTCATTTTTTTAAAAATCTATTACTGAAATAGAGCTACACATAGAAAACAGTTAGGAAAAGATTAAAGAAAGGAGAGAGTAAAAAGGAAAAGTTGTTCTCTCTTCATGTGAAACCGCTTACATACGTAGTTTTTATGGCTGCTCTGTTTACCCTATTTCCTCTATGATTTGTATGATGTTTTCCACAAAGCCTTGCAGGAGAAAATCTACAGAGGCTCAAGGAGATCATCTTCTCTCCAAACTTTCTGGCCCTTTTCCTACAATGCTGCCGCACGTTCTGCTGGGCTTTGTAATGTTGGCTCAGGCCCATTCCTGTTGGCAACTCCTGATTTTGCAGTAACCTACCTGTGGCCTTTGAGAGTTCAGAACTAGATCTGAATTTTGCACACCAAAGGCATCATCTAGCATTTATGCATAGTGAATTCTGGACTGTACTTCCCTCCAATCATTAATGCAACACAGGAGTTTGATGGCTAAAGTCCCTTGCTGACAACTGCCCAAGTAGCATTCTCCACTGTGATTCCTTCTGGTCATCGCTCCAGACCTCATTTAATTAAGGTATCTTAAATTCGAGTGAGATATTTAGAGTAATCCTTTGTTCCCAGTGATAAATGGATTCAGGTAGATTCCCTCTACTCCCACCAGAGCGCCCATGTGGGAATTTGGTAGCTGGCTGCATTTCTTGCTGAGTATGTTCAGATCTGAATCCACCAGTAAGACCTCAAGGAGGAATGACCCAAGGCCTCCCCCGAGGCTGCAGTGATCTCACTTCTCATTAGGCTTAAAACCTCAACTCAGCTATGCACTTAAACGTAGGCTTTAAACACTGCTCCACAGGTTTGAGCATGTATGCCTGTGATTAAAGTTAAGGACACAGTTAGGAGAAATACTGAGACAAAGCAGCTCTCTTCGACCACTAACTTTCATCCACGGACTTACAAAAGGTTTTGCTGTCTATGTAGCAAGTACATCATGGTCTTTTTTTAGGCTTTGTCTTCTCTGAGAACAAAAGAAAAGATAAAATTTTAATGCCTATAAATTATCCCAATATAAAAGCAGAGTGGGATGAAGGTACTATGGTTTCATTGTGAAGTAAACCAGAGGTGGGTGGTAGAGTGCTGGCCTCACCCAGCCAGCTGATGTAAAAATTGGACATCCCTTGTCCCACAGATTCCAGAGAGAAGTAACTTCTCCAGATTAACTGCATTGTCCCCCAAACAAAAACTAGGTAAAACCCTCAAAACAACAGAAAGTGTGTAATTGAGACGAGGCCTGGGTCTTCTGTAGCTTACCTGGCTTACACTCACTAGCACCCTTCAAGCTGACTTTGCTCCAAGCAGTCACACTGCAAAACAACCAGTTTTCCAGTCTATACATTGGCTGCACAGAGAGGTTGTGTTAATCACTGAAGAGCTGTCAAGCCTGTTCAGTTGACAGGCCAGCCAGATAGAGTTAAGAGCACGTCTGCACCTGACAGGATGAATGGATACCTAAGTTAAGGACAACAATTAATTCTCAGTTCAGATCAATTTTGCTGCGAAATTAAGCCCCTAAAGCTATTGCGCTTAACTGGACTGTGCTGTACCTGACTGCTTTGCTTCCCCACAGCTCAGGCTCTGAAGCTTCTGATGCAATAAGCTCGGTAAGCCAGGCTCCCAGGGTGGTGTTACTTCAATAACCACAGAGAGACTGCAAGATGCTCTTCACCTGCCAATCCCATCTTGCACGTGCACATCCTTTACTTCTGGGTGCAACAAGTACAAACAAGTTATGTGACTGTATTCCATACAGGGCTTTCAAACACTTCCCAAACATTGGTCCAAAAGTTTCCCTCTTCTGGTGTCATTAAATAGTCACAAATATTTAATGGTGTTTATAACACAAATAAGAATACTGAAGTTTTAAATTATGTTGAGTAAGCCAATGAGGTCTGGGATAAAGACAACATTCACAGATGAAGACTAATTTGAAGTGGTTAAAGAATAATTGTCACTGGGATGACTAGGTCTGAGTCATGCTCCTCCCACACACTAATCACAGATGTGCTTGCAGACCAAAATCAATAGGTTCACACAGTAGGTACAGGAATGTGAAATGGGAAAAGCTCAGAGACAGTTGCTTCTCTAGGCGGCCTGCTCTACTGACGAGTGAAATGACAGGTTAGTGAAGAAACATATGGCTTATCAAAAAATAACTGAAGCAACTGTTTGTGTTTTTAATGAGAAACCATGGATGACTGCATGTGAGAAAAATACTTTTCTCTGGAGTGGTGAAGAGGGTTATAGCCTAACTTTCAGAAATGGGTGATCATTGCTGTTCCTATGGCTCCAATCCTGAAGATGCTTGTCTTCCAGGTTGACTCTGCTGTTTTATTAGAACTCAGCAGGACTAAAAGCAGCAGTAAAGGTAAGCATGCATACAGCTGGGAGTTCCAACCTAACTTCTAAAAAAAATACATCACTATATTCAGGGGTAGATGTTATTGCATAAGAGATACTGCCTAATTTCTTTTTAAAGTAAACATTACATAGAAATCATCTGACATCTAAAAAATGTCAGGTAGCTGTGTTTTGTGCTTTGGTGAGTTTATTAGCAAGCCAGCACAAAATGCAAATATATTTGCGTATATACAAACTTACACAGTCAGAAGTAGTGATGTAGTAATATCCCATTGGGACCCTTTTAGACAACTATACTGCTTGTGCAGTGCCTGACCCAGTGAGGCACACAAGAATGGCATTTGCAGATGCTAATAAGCTGAAGCTGGCCGACAGAAAATACAGAGGACTCTCAAAGGTAATGAAATACCTTTGTCATAATTTGCAGCTACAAACCTCATCCAGTAGTTAGACATACAAAGCTTTTCCTTGCTTAGGGAAGAATGATTTAGGGAAGACTGCAACTATACTCCCCTGCAACCAATGTACATCTGGGATACGACAGGTCTGTGTTTCAAATCTCAGTGCAGGACCTGAACTCAGGTCTCCCATTTTCCTGTAGAGTTCCTTCACTTTTAGGTGAGAGAAAGAAAAAGGAGGAGAAAAGAGTTTTTACTGTTCCGGTCTCCATAAATACAGCAGGGATATGAACCAAACATTTCCACATCCTTGGAGCCTTTTAACCATGAAGTAATTGATTAGTATGGGACAGGCACGTATCTCTGGCCATAAACACGGACCTCTCTCCTCTCACCTCTCCACAGAGTAACGCATTTTCTAGCAGGCATGCTCCAGGAAGCTTTATTTGGCCAGCCCCAGCAGGTGGAGAACACCTACTACCCCAGCACTCCCAAAAGATCCTAGGAAAAAGGTAATTTCTAAGGTCGGTTTAAGAGATTTCACATGTGTGCATCAACAAAGTCTTAGGAACCACAGGGCTATAAGGTGGCAGTAGCAATTGGTAAAATTAGCCAGAATCTCAGTTTAAGTTAGCCCTAGTACATCATCAGGAGTCAAACCTCAGAGTAAACTGTTCATCACTGTGATACAGGACACATAATATGAGAACAATGGCTCCTCCTGAACTTAAATCCTAATCTTTGGATTCCAAAACAAAAAGTCCTGACAGTTCAGATCCCTACCCTCTGCTGACACAACACTGGATCTAGCCTAATCCTGCATCAGTCCCAAGGCAGCCATTAAGGAAGCATTCCCTGATACTTCTTGCAGATCACGGGTAACTTTCAGAACATCAGAGGACTTCCAGGACAGGAGTTTTTGCAGTTATCACAAGTCTTTCCCTTGTTTAAGCACTGAAGAACTTGCCTTCTGTAATTCTCTGCCACATGCAGTATCACCGAAGCAGCATCTACCAGATCATCTTAAATTCTTCCTTCCCACTGATGGAGACAACAAGATCTTACAGCTCATACAGTCATTGGAGACTAACAGTAGGAGTTGGGCAAACAATTGTGGTAAGTATATTCCATGACATTTACAGGCATTGAAGTTATCAAATTATAAAGAAGTAAAAACGCAGGAACTCATTTTAACACTTAATAAATTGTGGTAATAACCTGCATGCTCATCTTCTAAAAGCTATGTGAAGTGAAGAGCCATTTGTAAGCTGTGTGTGCTACCATGAATATTCATTTGCTGGTCTTGGGAACAAGGCAAGAGTAGAATGCTTTTCAGTAGCTTGAATTTTTGATATTATATAGCTGCTACTGGCTGACAGATATTAATGATTCTTGACAGAATACTTATCTTTGATCTGTTGCTGTAATCAATCAGCACATGAGCACCGGCCTATTAAAATATTTTTCTGTCAAGCTCACTTGGCATGCTTTGAATGGTACACAGCCTCAGTGTTGTGGCTTTTTTGGGGTTTTTTTAGGTTTTTGGTTTCTTGTTTTGTTGTTTTTTGTTTGGTTGGTTTTTTTAAATAAGAGAGTCTACCTGCAAACCACACAGGTAGATTTTCTGGATAAGTGTCTCTTGAAGCTAATATAATTCCTAAATGATCATTCCTAAATATCATTCCTGTTGTCGAGCATTCAGGATCTGGTCACCATGGTTTCAGCTCCCTCTAACAGATGTCCCTCTGACGGATAACCATTTATCCTGCCTTTCTCCATCTACCCCAGATGTACACACATACTCATCTTTAAACCATTTCCCCTGTCAAATTCTTGTCATCTACCTGGCCCAAAATTACTCTTCATGCTTCCTTCCAGAAGTTCTGCCCTCCTGTTTTCTCTCACCTCTTCCAATTTTCTATTCAAGACTCTGTCTTCCTCCAGCCTTTCAGAAACCTGTCATGGGAGCAGTGATTTAGCAGTCTCTCTGCATCACAGAGCCTGCAAAATTTAAATCAACAACTTAGCAGACCCATCAAAGAGGCTGCCAGACCTTCTTGGCCTCAATAGAGAAGCCTAATGACTAGGAGGGAATCAAAGTTAAATTAGATGGTCAAGAGAACAGTGTTGGAGGAGGGGAAGAAAGGGGGGGACAGGGATGCAAGCCTAAATAAGTAAGAGCAGGGTGGAGGAGCAGAAAAGGAACATAGGTGAAGTTAGGAACGTGGAACACAAAGCACCAGAAGATAGCTGAACTGGTGAAAAATACAGAGAGGTTTAAACATCCAGTTTTCTGAACAGGCTTGCCTTTACTGATACCAATACCCTCAAAGTCAAAAAGACACAGTTCAGTAGCCCTGCAGAAGGAGGGAATAGCTACACAGTGGTATGGTATGTACAGAGCACAGTAAAAGACATTCTGTACTAGCAAGATGTGAAGAGTTAGCGAGGCAAGGCAGGCAAAGCAGACACACGGAGCAGTTTGCAAAAGGTCACACGGGAGGGTGTGTGACAGAGCTGGGAACTCAGCCCAAATCTGCAGGTCCTCTCCCCTATGCACTAGCCCCCACTGGCTCCGGCACTCTATTTGCGCTGTTTTTCAGCACTGATGAGATCAGGAGTAGGTTTCTTTTCATCTTTTGCTTTGCCCTTTGCCTATCAGCTTATTTCCTTCACAGGCCATAACACCCATTTTCTGTGTCCAGAACCTTCTGCAGCTTCTAGAGGCTAACAAGCACCGTTTCTCTCTGAACGTTTGGTAACCAGCTCCCAGGAGAAAACAGAAACACTGTCTCTGGGTGAATCTCCATTTCTCCAGGAAAAAGAAATCATACCAAAAGCCAGCTTAATGAAGAAACTGCTTGAGTTAGGACGACATTCACTAAGATCAATAAGTGAAATGCAGCAGTAGTAGGCTGAGCTGTGGCTAACAAGCATCCCTAAAAGCTTTGTTTGAAGAGTGTGTCAGCATCGTGACTGCAATGCAAGACACTTTAGACTGTGCAAGTCAGACCAGAGAAACATAGTGCCTGTAATAAGAAATAGTACAGTGAGAATGTTGTCTTTGCTAGAAGCTAATGAAAATAAATTGCTCATTTTTTTATATCTTAAAGCAAATACTTTGTAATTTTTATTTACTTTTCTCCATTTTTTTCAATGCTGAAAGCTTAGGCAGTAAGTCAGAAAGACGAAAGAATAAACACTTTAGAACAAGCCAAAGGGACTAGACAACAAATCCAGAGAGATTATCGCAGAGGGCACTAAAGAGAACAAAAATGTTGGATCCTAACAGTATCCTTCATACAAAGCCTAAGTAAACAGATTGTCACAAGCAGGATGTGAAAGGGAGGGATAAAGTCCTTTGTGCTACTCTGCAGACTGGCAGAAAAGAACTTCAAGAGCTTCTGCACAGCCACAAGTCTCTTAACAGCATTTTCACTTGCCCAAGTTCTCCACATCACTGTGCCATCAGGGAAAGCATCCATCCGTCTAGAGATCACTACTCCACAGTTGGAAGGAGAGGAGATATTGGTTCTTCTGAGCATGCTGCCAATATCTTGAACCTTTTTTCCTCCCCAGCTGTGCGGATCTATCTTGCTAGGAGCCTTTCCTATTTGACATTATTTTCTACCACTGACAAGGCAGAGATGTGAAATCCCAAACAGTTCTAAATGCTACCCCATTCCATGCTTCATATCAGTGTGGTCTGAGAAGGGCACAGGAAAGAGGGAAGTTGCTCAGCAAACCATTTTGACTCGAATGTGTTTTCATGTTCCTAATCCAAGTGCAGGAGGGAGAAAACACGTATGTGTATCACACAGAAGGCAGAAGATTCTTAAAGGAAGTCTTTTTATACTTCACCCCACACATCAAGAATATGTTTCCCCTTCCAGATGATGACCACTGCGATCTGAAAATCTCCAGCAGTTAATGCCCAGTCCTGACTCCCTCTGCTGGTACTTGCATACAGTCTCCTCTTCCTCAGCCTCAGAAAAGGAGCAATGTCCTTTAGTGTTTCCAACAGCAGTATGATAGTGAGAATGTGCTGTCACAGCAGTTTCATGCACATTTATAAACATTTTGTGAAGTGTTCGAAAAAATACTTTGGAATGTTGGAGTGTTCATTATCAGGGTTTTTTTCCCTTCCTGTATAATACTACCCTTGTATTGTCTGATAGACTTATACTCCCAGCTAGACTAAAGTTGGAACAGAATTAAGTTGCAATGAATAAAAAACCTTTACTTGCCTTAATCCGTGGTTTCATACTCCACAGAAAAAGGACAACTGCTAATGAAAGTCTTTTAAAAAAAAAAAAAAAACACACTTCATCAACATTAAAATAAGAGTGAAAGCACAGAGAAAGCTTTAAATACTAGAAGTTGCAAGATGGAAGTGTGGGAGCTCATTAAAAAAGCACCGCACAAGAATGCTCAAGGCAAATGCCATTCAAACTTTTTCTACTCTGAAGTTATTTAATCGTCACAGCAATCACAAGGGATAAGGCAATGTATAAAGGAATTGGCTTCTGTAGGCTTGCTGCTGTTCAGTCTTCTGGAAAGGCATTCACTGTAAAAGTGGCATCAATTTAAAATGCTTCTCAGTTCTGAAAAGCAATCTTTCTAACCTGAGGCTTGATACTTCAAGCTGCAGAGCACTCTCAGCTGAAACAAGCCAAATGACATCAGGCTTCTGAGTGCCCCAAAAGACCAGAATAGTACCCCAAAATAGGTGCAAACTGAAGTGATCAGCAATTAGAAATACTTGTTTTATACACACGCACAAAAGCTAAATTCCTCCTTTTTTTTGTGTCACCAATTCCAATAATCCACCATTAAGACAACATAGTTCCTGCATTAGTTCTTTCTAATGAGCGTTAAAAGCTAAGCTAGGGTGTAGCATCAGGGAAGTCTACGTTTCCATATAATATACATTTGCATGGAACTGCCCACTTACCTTTTTCACTTCATTTACAGTCACACTATTCTGCACAGACTGGATGAAAACATGCTACAAAACCAGCATGGAAATTTTTATAGGCATATAAATTATTACAATTGCTACAAGGCTGTAGACAAACCAGTCCTAGGCATGCGCTTAAGTACTCAAATTTAAAAGATCTGAGGTATTCTGAAAAAGGTGTAGCAGCATCAATGTTGCCACAGGACTCACTCCACTAGAGTTACAGTCTTTTCTTGCTAAAGTAACCATTTCTTCATTGCTTTCGGCCAGCTAACAGTTTATACAGAAGTCCTACATTTCTCCTTGCTTTCAGGAAAGCCACAATCTGGCCCAGCCTTCTCAGCTGTATGTTCAATTAATTGCTGTGAGGGGACACAACTGCGGTTGGATTACAGGTGCTCGGCTGAACTGAACCTAGCTACCATTTCTGATGTTCAGCTTCTAGGCACAAACCTTTAGTATTGGCTTTATGTGCAACACCTCTCATTTCTAAAACTAGTACCAGCTTCCCATGTCCACACCTCCTTATCCCTCTCAGGTACTGCCAAAGTACCCCTGAGGAAGGCTACTCAGTTCGAGATGAACTAACACAAACCACCATGTCATTAAATGACACAATCTATCACCAGGCTCCCATTCCACAGCCCGACAATTGCACTGTCCTTGAATTGCTGTTACCTGGTCTAAAAAGTCAGTCCAAAGGCTGGAGCTTTCACACGGACAAACAACTAGACAACACGACGAGTGGGGAAAGAAAGGAGTTTCTTCACTGACCAAGTCCTCCTCTCCCTCATAGTGACTCCAAGAGCATCAGCCAGGCACCCTTTGGCTGACAAACACTGAACCACTACATTGACTCTTCTGCAATGAGAATTAACAGCCCCTGTAATATCTTTGTACAGAAGATAAAGAAGAAGCAACCAGAACTGAAGAGTGCAAGATTTAATCAATGAGTCTCTGCCATTATCTACTTCCAAGAAGTCAAGGATTCTACATTCCTTTTCTATCTTGAAATAAATTTTAAAAGTGCTTTCCACTGAAAATCCACATCCTTACTGATTTGCACCAGACCTCTGCAGACTTTCTAAACAGCAGAAACACCAAAATTCACTGCTCATTTCAATATGGCTACCAAAGATGGGAATATCTCATAAAGCCCAAAACCAGCACCTTCACTTTCCTATCATGCTATGCCACTGCTGGTTCTGCCAAACCTGACGATGGAGTTCATTATGGCTCACTTCTCAAATCCTGCCCCTTTACAAGTCAACAGCTCTCCAAAACAAGCTGTGATGCAAAACAGCTAATTGTACTGAAAAAAAAAATGCTACAGCAGCAAAGCAAGACTTAGTTTTTCTCTCAGGGTCTGTGCATCCAGCAGAGCATCTATAAGCATAACACAAAGTGCACACATGCACCAAAAGGCAAACTGGTGTAAACCAGTACAACAAGGCTCTCTCCCACCATCCTAGAGAAGAGTCATACCTTCAAGAGCTTCCAAAGAACAACAGTACAGAAGTTGATCAATAGCATTTAAAGTTTGACAATAGGGTTTTAACAACAGAAAGTTTAAGATTAAAGGAGAAAAAGTCAGTGTGCTGTTGGTGACAGTAGCACGCACTCACCACTCAACTCTGCCAACCCAAAACAGCAGGTTTCAGAATGATCCCAACTGAGGGGGACCCTGAAGGCAAATGATTAAACAGCTGCTGTCCGGGACAAGAGTTTAATTAATGTAATCAAACCCATAATTAGGTTAATTGCACCATGCAGACATCACCAATTAACTCACAAATTGCCAGTCCCACGTATCTAAAAATCAGTGCCTGAAACGAAGCACACACAGCACTCTCTGGTATCACAGTGGGCTAGAGAGGAACACAGCAGAAGGGAATTCACTCCCCAAAAGAAGACACAACGGAGGATGCTTTTAAGGATCTTGGCAAACAAAATAGCGCAAAGAGCTCCAACTTTAGACAATACAAAACACACCAACAAGTCACACTTGGCTGACAAACAGACATGCTAACAAACACCTCTGCATAGCAACACAGCTTGGGTGAGGTCTAGCACAGAACTAACTGTGCAGAAAACCATGTCTGTGCTCTTTGAGGCAAGCTTACAAAGAGACCGGTACCAAAGATTAGCTTCGCTAACCCAGTAGGTAGATACCGTCCAGTATTTAAAAGTGCACTCTGTCCCTCACCTATCACCTTTTCCCAGATGCTCCTAAGTTTCACACGTGCCCTGGGCGCTGGCAGCACCGTTCTTCTGCCAGATGCTACTGCTGCCGCAGCTGGGTTGGCAGCCCATGCTGCTTCTCCCGGTGGGTGCTTCCCCGAAGCACGCGGATGTGGTCAGCCTGCCAGGCTGGGCTGCAGGCACCGGCAGCTAAAGGGTGCCTATATGTCTTAGCTTGTCCTCAGGGCAGTGGCTTTCAGGAGCTAAACATGCCCATCTTTTCCTGAGTCACACTAAAGTCGGGTATCTCCCTGTCGCTTCCATGATTCATTCCCTTGTGATTCACACAGAGAAGGAAATACATATAATTTTTATGTCTATTCGGCACTTCCACTGACATTAAACTATGTATATGGCTAGCTCAGTAATTGCATAGTCTTGTGTGTCTTTCAAGGCCAGCATTTTCCAATGGGTCACTATTAAAGGTCCTTACACTGTTGGTATCTTTCTTGAAAGAAGGCTCGGGTTTTTTCTAAGAATTCTCCTCTATAAGTATTCTCTTGCTGCCAAATTTCAATTTCCAGCCCTGCTGTTCTTATATATCTGCTCTGAAGATCAAAATCCTGCTTTGTTAAATGGACAAACAACACCCTTACTCTCAGAAATGGCTGACCTTGATTATCTCAACTTGGAAATTGAAAGATTTAGAAAGTTAGGAACACGAATCAAATGGAAAATAGAAAGAAAAATGTGTAGACAACCCTAATTATAGATGTTGCTACATTTTGTTTCTAATACTATCATAATGGCAGCAGACAGATAATAGCAGCAAAATCAGAAATGGTAGGAAGGACTCAGAACACAAGCAATAACAACACACATCATCAGCCTGTGGAAGGCACAAAGCCATCAGTAAAAAAGCTCTTTGTTTTGGGGTTGAGTTTTTTTCCCTTTCTAATGGGAAGACATTGGTCCAATCAAGCTGTTTTGAATTGATGATCATAGTTGTTATGCTCTGTTTACTTGTCTGATTGTAATTTTTAAAGTCCACAGTCTGAATTACAGCATACCCAATGTATTCACTACACAATGATAAAACACAGAAACAGCACAGGGATCACACAAGGAATAGAGAGGCACAGTATGGTTTTGTTGTCGCACAGATACCAGCGCTAAGCTTATCAGCTGATACTGGGAAGGTGCAGTCATCTCTCTCACTAGAGAGACTGCATATCTGCAAGTTGCAGCTCCTTCCTGACAGGACTAGAAAAATGAACACCAGCATTGAAAGTGCAGTTGTTTCCACAAATAAGTAGGGGGTTTAAGCTGGCAGAATTAGCCTATGCTACTAGGGTCTCTATTAAAGTTTTTCATGCACATTTTAACTTTACAATCCCATCCAGATTTTCTCTATTAAACATCCTGCTTAGGTGCCATTGACATCTAGGTATGTACATCATTAACCTGAAAAATCATATACTCTTACACCCATTCCCTGTCTTCCAAGATCAGGCTTTTCTGGTGGGTCACCAGTAGTAGATACTTATAATTCTTAAGACCAGGTTCGTTGGGTTTTTTATAGGTGCTAAGCACTCATAGCTGTATTTTGTGTCAGGGGCTTAGCAACATAAAGTCAGGTTTGCCGTATACCAAGTGGGGAAAATCAGAAATTAAAACACAAATTATCAAGCACCCATGAAAATATTGGTCAAAATAACTTGCCAAGGGTTAACAGAAAAATGATGTGACAGCACACGAAATAGTCTCCAGTTCTGTCAACGGGCAATTTTTTGTTTGAATATTCAAAATTGACATAATTTGAAAATCTGCCCCAATAACATTGTATAAGGAAGAGTAAGTGCATTTACAAGCAGAGATTCTGAGTCAACCTCAGAAATTCAACCCTTCGATAAAAGATGTTTTGCCTTCCTTTACTGCAAAAGCACTCGAAACACTGGCAGCTCCTGCAGGGCCAGAGCCTTTGAAACTCCTGCCAGAACACTTCAGGAACAGCACCGCTGGAGTCAGCGGAGAAGAAATCTGTGCAAAAGTAAGATCTGATCCTTAGGGTAAACAGGTTTTGTGGATTGTGTGTTTATTATTTGCTTCAGTTGGCATATTTATATGCTGCCCTTTCTCTCCTAGAGGACCTGATCATTGAGAACTGGGGCACAGAAGAGCAGCTTGCTTTCCCTCCCTATCCCACATGCGGCTCAGCAGAGACTCTGGAGGAAACTTGCTGGTTTTATAGCTCCAGCTATAATTACAGCAAGTGCTCTTTTTTCACTTTAGATGAATCTACAGCCTGTCGAACTGTGAGAAGCAAACAATCCTGTAGCATTTAAAATGACTTGCAATTAATGGGCATTTCAAACAGCAGGTCGTTTGGGAAAGTAGCCCTGCTTTACAGGAATGCAATTGGTCCACCAGGCAACTGGCGACTGACGGCAAGCTCCTCCAAAGCTGTTAAAACAGAAGTACTACTGTGTAGCTATTGAAGGACAAAACTGTCCTGTTAGCAAGAAGTGGGGAATTTGGCTGTGCGGCCTGAGGCAAACGTTACTGCGATTCAATCATTTTGTGCATCGCTGCATAGAAAATGGTACAAAACCAGATACTTTCCTCTTAAAAGTATAAAGCAGTACTCTCTGGCAGTATAAGGTTAGAGAACAGCAATTACAGTAGCAAAGCAATGCTAGCAGCACACATACATGCACAAACGTAGCAGTCTCAGATTTAAGTTCTTTCTTTTTCTCCACCCATACTGCCGCCTTCTAGGAAGCAGCTTCTTTCACTGCCCATTTACCCAAGACTAATCGAACTCTTCAGCTATCTGCGGCATTACGTTAAAGCCTGGGCCTACCAACCCCTGCCGCAATCCCTCCCAAGCCCAGTCAGTACACTATGTTTGCATATTGTATGGGGTATCTGGCAATACCCAATAGCAAAAGCTTTCAGGAAACAGCATTTCTCATTCATGTGCAGCCGCCAAATGCTTTCCCAGATTCCTTCCCCACTGCTCTCCACTTCTGACACTATCCCATATTAAATCTCTGCTGAAGAGAGATCACAGCCATGATGTGGCTTACAGAACAGGTGTAGGAAGGAAATCACATAACTACTACAAGGACAGTACTTACGTCATCAACACTGATTTACGCATGTTTGTGTAGACTGTGCAAGGCTAGAAAGTTACTTCTGTTCCTGACCGGTTCTACCACAGATACTCCGCCAATGCATCAGGAGAGGACATGCTTCATAGCAGACTGCTGTCCTTCCCAACTGAAGGCGAGCAGCTTGAGAAGTGTGGCTGCACTCAGGCTCCCTTACCTTCCCTGCTTTTCTGAGTGTCTTAGCCACCCCAGTATTTCACTGGCGGCTGAACTATTGAACTGCGCATTTCACTGTGCTCTGGACCCTTGCAATTGCACCAGAACTCCACGCACTGAACCATTCCTACCTTTCTGCTATAGTGGCCTGCTGCATTATATTTTCCATTTTAACCGAAACCGGTAACGACCGAGAGCATTTTCTCCATGTCTGGCTGCCCAATGATACAACACAATGGTCCCATAAAACATTAGTCTTTTCTCCAGTCTTCTCTATTATTGAAGTCTGTGTATGAATAAAAGAGAACTCCATCCTGGATCTGAACTACACCCTCATGAAGGGAGATATCTTTTATATTGGCATAATCACGACCAGAATCTCATACACTTTGTACAGTACAATAACCAAACCTGACAAAATCAGTACAGTCAACTGGCCATACTTATCTCATGCCCCAGCATGCACTCTTCCTCACATAAATAAGTATCTCAAATTCCCTTTTCAAGTCTTTGTCTGCTTCAAAGCATCATGCTTCAAACCACGCTCTTTCAGCCGCGAAGACCAAAGAATAGAAATATTGTTCATCTGTTGGACTACAGCTCTGTAATTAGTATGAGGAAACAATCATCTTAATCATGCACCGTGTAAGATTCTTTTTTTTGGGAAGCAGTCGAAAAAGATGTTTAAGAGTTTGAAAAGGAAAAAGAAGAAACCTTAATTTCAACTTCAGGTTCTACTTCTCTGTCTCAAGGCCTGCTCCCCCTTTTGTCCGCCCACACACACCCCAGCATGAAAGCAAAAGAAACAAGGGAAACTCAGTAGCTACATGCTTCCATCTCACACCTGTCAGTGCATTTACTAACAGATCAACAGGAGCCCAAAAAACAGATGGTCAGCTGTACTGCCCTGAAATGACAACCTTCTGATGCCATCACTGGCAAAGAGGAGCATCCATCCACTTGGCAGCTTCAAGTCGTACCCCAGGAGATGTTTGGCAACATTATACAGATCTCTGCCTCGCAGGTACTGCTGTTCCCATACTTCTAAACACAAGTGGAGAAGTTTTGATTGATTGTCTATTGTAGTTTTTACAAGGAGCGTGCTGTGTTCTCTTATACCAGCGAGGAAAAAAAAAAAAAGAAATCTGACCTACCTGCCTCTCCCCTCTCCTGTTTTTTCCAGAAAGCTCCCCTCATGGTCAGACAGCATATTCCAGTGCCATTCCCAGCATGTACTGGGGACTCAGCATGCTCAGGTGCCTCTCAGAAACACCTACACCAATGCAGGCAGCATGGGGAACAAACAGGAGGAGCTAGAAAGACTATGTACAATCACAGGGAGATGATTTCTCATGGTCATGGAGACATGGTGGGATGGTTCACATAACTGAAGCCCTGCAATGGATGGATACAGGCTCTTCAGGAAGGGCAGACTGGGAGGGCGAGGAAGAGGACTTGCGCTTTATTTGAGAGAGCAGCTGGAAGCATGGAGCTCTGCCTGGGGATGGTGCAGGAGCCAGTCAAGAACTTACGGGTCACGATTAGCAGGTAGACCAGCACAGATGCCATTGTAGTGGGTATCTGTAATAACACCTATTTACATTTTAGCAGAACTTCAAGCTCAAGTTAAGATTGATGCTCTTCTGAGAGGCAGGTCCCTCCCCGCCTCCCTGCATAAAGTCTAAATACATAAGAAGGACAAAGAAGGGAAAACAGGTTATGGGCGGTAACACCACAGGTTAACACCTCAGGTACAGGACTCGGCTCCCCTGTGTCACACTACGGGGCACTAGCAACTGGATCCCGATGCCTCTTCCAGACAGCTTCTCGCACAGCTTCCTGTCATCACTTAAGTTTACTATATATGAAGGTTCAAAGCAGTATTAGACATTATTTTCTCTGCCTGAGCAGATCAGAAAAGCATAATAAGCCAAAAGTGGCACATAGCTAGGTCTTCTCCACCTTTTAGCGGCCCACAGTCAGTGTGGCACCT
>NW_009232453.1:57390-67888 GCF_000690835.1 Fulmarus glacialis
GTGATTTCCTTGATTTGCCTGTTTGGCAATTCCTCTATGATTTTCACAGGAGGTTGCTAACTTTATGTGGAATAATGCTCATTTTCCCCTCCCATGTTCTGTTGCTGCTACCTCATTATTAACCCACAGTCAACTTATTTGCAAGGAGTGTGAGAAAGCCAGTTCCTGGAAATTTTAGTTTTGACATACTTAGTTCCTGATAAAATTGATTTTATTGCCTGTTTGGCAATTCCTCTATGATTTTCACAGGAGGTTGCTAACTTTATGTGGAATAATGCTCATTTTCCCCTCCCATGTTCTGTTGCTGCTACCTCATTATTAACCCACAGTCAACTTATTTGCAAGGAGTGTGAGAAAGCCAGTTCCTGGAAATTTTAGTTTTGACATACTTAGTTCCTGATAAAATTGATTTTATAATTTTCCCAGTCACGTGAAGAACGGCTTTTATGAAGAAAGAATAAGAAGAGTCAAAAATATTCAAAACAAAAGGCAATTAAAAGCGAATCAAGAAATCAAAGCCTATGTGCATCTTTACAATACAGGAAATCACCTTTCTTTCTCCTCCCTCTGCATTTAAATGCACCAAACTGAACAAGAAGCTTCAAATCCAACAAATATGTAAGGAATAAGAAGTTCAAGGAATTACAGCTTATTATAACTTCCCTCTCTAAAAGTCAAGGGGCAGAACAAGGCAAGTTGAGTATCTTTTCCAGTTCCTTGTTTCTTATGAAATTCTCCCTGTGAAGAAAATTCTCTCTGTGAAGAAAACAAACAAACAAACAAACACCCCCCAAACAAACAAAAACCAAACCAAACAGGACGAAGATGTTAGTGTGGGATGGCAAAACTCAGAGCAGTGACAGGCCCAGAAATGAAGGTTTATGCAGGGAAGCGAGAGAAAAGTAGGAGGAAGGAACTGGTGGTCCATTACAGGAAAGAGAACTGAAAATAGGAGAATGGCCACATCAGATTTAAGGTGCACTTCTACGAATCCAGTGGATACTGGGTTATTTCCAACAACACAAAATCATTGCCAAACCTGTGTGTTTGATGCAAAAGGATGCACTCTGTCTAGGACCACACACACAAAGTGCCACATCAGACCTGATCATTAGGAGGTAGAATTCCACTCATTTGCCCTCCAAGTATGAAAGGGGTGAAAGATTTTGAAAAAGGAAAATTAAGATAGGGTTGGTTCAAAATTGGAGCAAGTGTGCTACTTTGTATTTTACAGAAGTTGTACTGAAAGTACTGAAACTATCGATAAGTGATACAACTGTAATAAATAAGCTTATGGTTTTCAGAATTCACTTAATGAACTGCCTAGAAGTTCTGAAACTGTTTAAGGTCTTCATGGACCAGGATAATCCAAAAACCCTAGCTTTATTTTTTGTGCTTTTGTAGTAAATCTTAATTTTACCAGAAAATAACTCGCAAAAAAATCTCATTCAAGTTCAATTTCAAAGACAGAAATTAATTCTTTATCTTAAGTTCGATTTTCTTCCCTTCAATTTCACCTCTGAACACTTGGAAGATGTTACCAATCTCCAGCTCCCTCTCATTTTGTAGTGAAAATCCCGCAGGATCTTTCCATTAACATTGAAGAACTACCCAACCATGACCATGAATCAATCCACTCACCTGTGCTTATCAAGCAACCCATTTTTGCTTTTGAGATGGTGGCAGGGGAGGGCAAGGTTTGCCTATCATCTGACCAGAAGAATTTACTTCCATGCCATCTGGTACAGTTACTGGTTTGATTTCAAAGAAGGAGGAAAAAAAAGCATTCCCAATTTGTGTTGATGTGAGTAAGAACAGTAAGGCTTTAATACCTCAACTATTTCATTCTTTACCATAAGGCACTTAGGATTTTAGACCCTACTGGCTATCAAAACCCTTTGGTTAGAAGAATAAATTTTCTACTTTCCTTCCAGGCAGGAGGGCCTATTAATAAGTTACTTGTCTCCTTCCACATTTTTCACACTAGTTGCAGCAAGAGTTGCTGTACTGTGGACAAGAGATACTGACATTTTCACATATATTCCATATTTTCTCAGGAGATCAGAATTTCTTCCATCAGGCTGCTGCTGCTTATGATAGGATATGTTGTCAGATAGCAACTTAAGTTCAGATCTAGAATATTTCAGAGCTCTCATCTCCAAGAAATAAACCACATATGACCCACAGCAGCATCTACATCCTCTAGACCATTACTTACCATTTTTATAAACGGACAAACTTTCTTTAAAATATAAAAACAGCCAAATGCATTAAAACTCACTAATCTGGCAAGCATAACTACAAGATGTTATGAGATTGCTCATCTGAGTGGTTAGGGACGTCTCATGATCCATCAATCACTTAAATAAACCAATTATCTATAACATTACCGTAGCGTGAGCTCTCCCCCACATGCCCAAACCATTAACACTTTACAGCTCTCATCTTCTCCCCTGTCAAACAGAACCATTTTTTCTCCATTTGCATTTACAGTCCTTTCAAAAGTTGTCCAGTGTCTTGGAGAGCAAGGTTGGGCTTTGCAGGAGGCAACAGATTGTAAGAACCTTCAGAATTAAAAATTTTCACAAAAATCTCACTTCAAAAATTATCCTGCTTGGATTTGCATGATACTGACAGTGATCTGGAGTAAAATTTCCTGGCACTGTTCTAGCAATTAAGTTCTAGTATGTTCTGAGGTAGGGCCATTCCCTAGATCCATTAGGCTAGTACAGCCTGAAATTTTTCAAGTCATTAAGGCAAGATGACATATCACAGGGCAATTCATCAGGCATATATATGTGATATAGCTCTGGAATTTTTATCTTCTTTTTTACCCCCACAACCAAAAGTACATGGGCAATTTACCCTTGCCATTTGCAAATTGCATTTTGCGGGAAATTTAATAGCAATAATTTCATCTAGCTTTAATCTGGTCATATATACTTTAAATAACAAGAAAAAGAATATTGCTTACTCACTTTTGCATAGTAAGAAATAACATCTCACACAGAGTTAGTTTATGTTTCCCCAAAGCAGGCCAGGAAACAAAGTACTACCACATTAACATACTCCCAAAAACCATTTTATTTCTTCTGTAAATATTGCTTTGAAGTGTGTTGCGGTGAGGAGATGACTAACCCCATATGAATGGGGCACTCCTCATATAGCCATGGTCGTTAGCTCAGACAGATTTAGTACAGCATTAGCACTGGTGTTGTGAACCTGAAAAAACCTTCCAGTCCATCTTAGCCTGCAGACGATTTTTGTAGGAGTTTGCTATTTACATACGTGTCACCTAAAGCCTGCCCTTTTGCTGGCTTTGACACCAGTGTTTTATGTTTCAGTAGAAGCAATCCTTAAAAAATCTGCAGGCCTTGGACGTCCTTATCCAAAGAGGAGGCAATTTTTGAGAGCTACAGTTCAGGGTTTGGAGCTTGCTATGTTGTGAAGTTTGTCAGCACTGACTGCATCCCTCCAGCATGCCCTGTCTGTTCTGAATATCAGTGATGTAACTCTGTACGGGCCAGACGCTCCGGCTCGTCGGTGGGTCTGAAAATGCCACCATGACCTGGTGCAGTCCCATGCTTACTGATGAGAGATACCGATGCACTTCACTGAAAACTGCATCCCTTAGGATGTCTGAAGGATTGTTTATATAGCCAAAAAGCCTAAACCAATGTTGTCTACCCATTTTTTTTTAATCACAATGACTTTGGGGTTTTGGTAGGGGTTTGTTGTTGGTTTTTGGAGGATTTTTTTGTTTTGGTTTTAACTCTTTTTTTTACTCATTCTTCAGTCTTAACAAGAAAAATTGAGGTATTTTCACATTTAGAGATAACCAGACCAAATCCTGCCCGAATAGCCAAACCCTCATTCTAACCTTCAGAGAAACTCTATCCAGATTTTCTGCTGGCCCTACCTCTTTGCTGAAACTTGGTGTAGCTGAGAAACATATCCACAACACTTCTGGTGGTTCATTGCAATGGAGAAAGCATCCAAGCAAAATAACACTCAGAAATCCCAAACAGTTGCTTAACAATTATAGCACTAACACACCAGCTCTTCAAATATCATGACTAGCTTCAGACAAGAAGTAATAAAGCACAGCAGAGAAAAGTGAGGGAATAGATCTGAAAAGACTGTCCCTACTTATTAAAAATAAATTAAAATAATAATAATAAAAAAAAAAAAATCAGGCCTTTAAATTAGGAATTACTAGCTTGAGTAGTGTTGCTGATGGCTAAGATAGATGAGAATGACAAGCAGTGCAAAACTATCAGCCATGGAAATCATGCCAACCACAACCTCTGTGGCTAGCAAGAAGTCTGCGGCATCCTAGAGATTTTTGTCATCTTGCCAGGCTTATTGACAAAGAGCAGGTATCCAAGAGACCACTTTTGCGAGGCAACGTTCTTTTTCCTTTCCCAGCATGTCCCCAAATCAAAACATCGCACTTGCAATGACCATGAATACAGAAAAACTTGCTTTAGGTTTGAAGTCTCGTAGGCCTTTGTGCTCTGCCCCTGAGTGATATCCTCAGCAAACCTAGCTGGCACTTGGCACATGGCTGGCCCTCAGTTTCAGGCCACCAACTTCCAGCAAAACCAGTTTCAACATGCCCCTGCCCCCCATCCCCTAAAAGGGGTACTAGGGATACGCATCCTTCTCTTACAGTTAGATACCTGTTTGTTAAGTACCCACACAGCATGGCCACATCCATCCATTTGCTCCAACAGCTGATGAACTGCGTTATGAGAGGAAAATCACGCCTCAGGAACATCATCAAACATGATGCTGCAATGCATCTGTGTCTTGTTCAGGTATTTTGATAACAACAGTCTAGTTTTCATCAGTTCATGGCTATCCTTGTTCACAAGAGCCTCTGAACACTTCCTACCCTGCTGGGGGTCACCGAGGCACTCTACCCCTCTGTGAGGCTGCGAAGGAGCAACACTGACCTGTGTGTCATGATACCAGCCACCAAGATTTTTCTTGTCGTTCAGAGAGATGTTCACATTACTAGGGCAGATTTCTGTTCCTTTCAGCAAGAGTGCTGTAAATAAAAGTACCTAATGATGTTTTCAAATTTACTTAATGTTATCCTCATTCCTGTTTTTATGTCTAATGAGAAAGAAGCTATTCACAGACAAAGCTGAACAAAGCTGAGACAGCTACTCCACGCTCCCAGGATCTGTGTCCATCTTAATCAGAGACAACAGCTGAAGTTCTGCTGGACTGCATGATGCTTGTGTTGCACAAGATCAATGAAGATGAGTGGTTTTGGTCTCTGTTCTGTTTTGATTAATGAACTCAGTGGCTGAAAATTTATTACAGTATGTGAGCATGCGTGTCCTCAAGTCTGACCTTCTAACTCCTACTTCTGTTCTTTTTCCATGTTCCCTTTCACTATCTGGTCTAATTATAGTGTTCACAGGGGAATTTATGATTTAGTTTAGCATTCAAACATGTGCCTTTTCCTCGTGAACTTCATACTCTGGATGAGTCAAGCCCTGTAGTTCCAGGAAGTCCTACCTAACAAGGAGAATTTAGCGTGAACAAGCACCAAAACCTTGGGATCTTTCACTGCAACTGAGAACACTATCAAAAGGCTCCCAAAATGATACATTTTGCTTAGTTGCTCAAAATCCATATAGGCAAGCATCCATCAGTATTGTGGTATGTTAAAAGTGGAAAATGCAAAGCATTTTTAGAACTGTTCATCCCTACTCCACCTGCACAGCAAAGGCACTGCTGACACAGTGCCCAGATATGAAAACTGCAAATGAAAGTCCTCGGGTTTCTGCTATTGCTTAGGAAAAATAAACAACACGCAACCCAACCTGAGAGCTTCACTGAACAAAATATACAAG
The DNA here is from genome assembly GCF_000690835.1 of Fulmarus glacialis. Classification (NCBI taxonomy): domain Eukaryota; kingdom Metazoa; phylum Chordata; class Aves; order Procellariiformes; family Procellariidae; genus Fulmarus; species Fulmarus glacialis. The sequence goes on from NW_009232453.1 coordinate 63,261, forward strand.
AACTGTTATTTTGAGTCATATGTCTCCACAGGGAAGAAATTAAGAATTGAAATAGCTTTTTTTTTCCCCAAGTATTATAAATGGAAAATATATGTCTTTCCACAGACGCAGACAATGGTTTTAAACCTGGTTTTATGAAACATCAGCCTCTCTGAAAGATCAGTCTGTAGACATATTCCCTATTAATTAGCAATTTAGTGGCCATCTGTGAAAAGGGATAAGCAAATATGTTTTGATTCATTTAAAATGAAGCTGAGGAGTTAATTGCTTTCACTTCCAGTAGTAACACTCATACTTCTCTATAGATACAGATATACACATACACTAAATAAATAAAGTGAGGCAAAACCATGCAGGTCAGTTCATTGACAGATGTGAAGACAGTTTGCTTTACAAAACTATAATTTACCATATGTTCAGGAAAAACAGCTACGTAGTAATATGAATTGCATATCTTAGCAGAAGCATCAAGCCTCCACAGAACAGAAATCCTTAAGAGCAGCCACTGGGTACTTCATCTCTATTTTAAAATAATTTGCTCTTCCCAAACACATGCACATTATTTGAGGCCAAGAATCAAGAGCATTTTTCACCTTAACACATCCCTCTTCGGTGGAGCTGACCAATGGACCATACATCCCCAGGGCTACACGATGAGTATGCTGCAGTCCCTCACAAATCTAAATAAGGGTTGCACCTACCCATGTCAAAATAACCAACAGTAAAACACTTTCTCCCTGAAAACTGCAGCCACAATGAGGTCAGTAGGACAGCGCATACAGTCATTGCATTGAGAGCACAAGAACACCTCCCTGCAGAAGGTGGCCCCGAAGCAGAGGCCAGGGCTGCTGAGACCAAGCCATGCTTTCTTACACTTTGCCCCAAGTGTAAAACCAACCAACCCAGCCAGCCCCACAGGCTCAATACTCACACGCAGCTTATTCACCTCAATCATCCGTTCCCAGTGCCTACGCACTGCTAATATGACATACCCACCCTTTCTTCTGCAAGCTCACATACCTTAAACTTTTTACTAGGCCAACATTTGCACTCAACTCAGCCAAAATCCCCACTGGTCCAGGATAGCTTCACTAACATATCTCTAAATTTTTAATTAAAAGTTACCTGGATTTATTATTTACAATAATGAAAGATTGAATAAAAAAGAAAATGGAAGTGGTCTCACCTACATTTTTAAACATTATAGCAAAGTACTATTACTAGTAGTTCAATGGGTCTACAAAGAGTTGATGCAACACAAATGTATTTCTGCCACAGGATCAACTTTACAGAGGGAGTAAGCAATGAGCAGAAGGGGATATATCAGTGGCTGAGCAGCAGAGAAAACCAAATTTTGTCTTACGGAACATGGAACATAATTACAGAGTATTAATTCCATCTCTCTGTGCATAAGCATACTAAACACACATGGAATGACACTAGTTATGAACTGCTTATGCTTTCAAATACCTGTAATATTCTGAGCCCTTCTGACACAAACGTCCTGTTTGGATGTCACCATAGTCCTGTGGTGACTGTACCACAAGACTTTCAGTCGGTTTGCCACGGGAGAAGACAGCAATACATATCTTAAAATCACTTTTTTACATAGTAACTCCTCTCCTGAAACAGAGAGGCTCAACAGCCAACACTCCAAGATCAAAGAAAAAAGTATTGTTGCTATTCACTACTTTCCTCCCCAAAAACTATTCAAGATACTCAGCCAGTAAATCAAGGAAACTAAAACAAAACTAAAACCTAAGTTTGCTAGAAACAAGGACCAGAAAGCCTTGCAAAACTGCACCACCTGGCAATGCTCCTCAGGGTAGCACACACCATGTTCAGCCTTCCCCAGAGATACAAGAACTTTGCACAATCAAATCCATTCTATTAAAAATAATTCTAGAATATCAAACACGGAGAAAAACACATATGCTCTCTTTTTCTTCTTTTAAGCATAATAATATATGTGCACTCTCTCTCTGTGTATGTATACACGTATGCTATGTATGTATGTATGCATGCATGTATATATATAATTTATTTATTCTTAAGTTCACGGGGTAGGAAGAGTTCACACTTCTAAAGTAAATTCTTCCTTTCCCTCCACTTGATGCCAACGTCTGCGCTCCAGAGAAGTGGTCCCTGAGTGCCCCTACCAAGCCATGGCAGCATAGCTCATGGAGCAAACTGAAGTCAAGACCATTGACACCAAAAATCAGAGGGAGGGTGCAAAGGCAGTGCTATGACCCTAAGCTGGACCCAGGAACGAGCAAGCACCACGCTGTTGTAGTTTCTCGGTCAGCCACCAGTGGGAGGCAAGTGCTCACCGTGCACTGAAGCGGGACCTGCACCCTCACTTTCTGCAGGGTAGCTACACATACAGCCCATGCAAGGAAGGTGGGGCTCGCAGACATTTTCACCCATGTTGACCACCATCTCCATTTCAAGAAAATTCAGTTTCTTTTACAAATAAAGAGAAGATCAAAATTTCAAAGGTGATCTTGCTAATAAAATTGTGACCATGGGCTTAGCTGGCCACACTATTGTTGAACAAGCCACTAGTTTTTTGACACAGCACTTATCGCTGTTCAAAAAGAGCAGAGGATAAAATGCACAAAGAGAAGGAAATGTTATCATTTTCTTTCCGCTCATCTAAATCTGTCCCCATCAGGCTAATGGAAGTTTTACTATTTATTCACAGGAGGTTAATTGGCCAAGGGGAAAAAATTACCCTCCTATTAAAAATTTCCAGCCTATTTAAAGTAAAATTTTTCTGGAATTACTTTGAAATATTAATGCTGGCTGTTACACATTTGTCCCCAAATACTCTCTTTTTTTTTGATGACACTATAGTGGCAGTTTTGGAATCTCAAAACCAATCTTGTTAACATATTGTCTTACTCAACTAAACAAAAATTATAACATCCCCAAAGAAAAAGTGACAGTGTTGTTTCCATTTCATATAGTAAAGGTTGTAAAATTACTTTACTTATTTCACTGGACTATTTAAATATACAAGTATGTATTTTTGCCCAGACTATACCTAGCCACTTCAAAACCAAGATAAATTCACATAGTATAATTTAAAGATTTATCCTTTAGCAGAAAAGAAGTTAATGGAGTGATAATGTTTGAGATTGGACTCAGCAAATCCCACCTATCTTCAACTGGAGTTTTAGATTTTAGTCAAACAATTAGGGTCTCTCTGCATCCTTCATGGAAAGAAAATGGCATTCCCTGTGCTACTGAAAGATAGCAGTAGCTTTTGAAAATGCATCAGTAGACAGGTGCTAAAATAAATGCAGTGTTAATGGCAAAGTATTAACAAGAAATCATACACCCTTTTCCTTTCTTAGTGGGCAGTAACACACTAGCAGAACTGATTTGAAATTGCTTATTTCTGATGCTTTGGACATCCACAGCCCCTATCGATCCCATGCGCAAATCTCTGTGACCTGACATCTGTAGCCACCTGTAGCCAACTGTGGTACAAGTGAGTAGCTCAGCTCATAACAAACACGTTACTTGGCCAGGGACAAATATTAATCTTTCTGAGTGACATACAAAAGCTTTAGCCAGGAAACTTCTTTTCCCTCCCCCACATCTATCCCCCATACATTTGCTATGTATCTTTCAGGTTCCCACAGATCAGACAAAATTCTTATCAAATAGCCCTAGTTCAAGCTCAGATCAATGTTTGAGAGCTTAATTCTACAGGCAAAATAGTGTTATTTTAACATAAAATTTTATGATGGAAGAATGTCTGTCAACAATTAAGCTCTAAATAGCTGAAAACTAAACAAATCAGTTTTGTTTCTCCCATCCTGAGGAACGACCACAGCCAAAACTTCAGCATAGCAAAAGCAATCAAAACCCTACAAAAACAAGAGAGGTAAACTCAAAGATTAGATTACTTAGTTGCCATTCCCACAAACACATATTGCGAATAGTCCTAATGGTTTCCAAGTAGTTGTTCACAGGTAAGGTGCTCAGCTACACAGACAGTTATAGGGTTAGAAATGTAAGATTCCAGAAGTCCAAATACAAACTAAATGGTTTCCCTCAAACGTGATTGCATTCATGAGATTTAAAATTGCCGGAACACTATCTTTTACAACTTGCTGAAATTAAATTTCATTTTAGAATTCAGAGCAGATATCTATCAACATTAATCTTGCATAAATTCAATTTCTTTCTGCCACATTTTCATATGAAGAGTTTGGAGTAGGTACAACTCCAAAATATCCCCGTGTACATTCTTGATTTTATGAAGGTTATGTTAATTCAGTACTCATAGTACTAAATAATACTACTGAATAATACTAGCTATTCTTGTCTAGCTAGTATCATAAGCATAACCCAATGAACAATAAGCCAAAAGTCAGGACATTTCCTATTAAACAGGTACCTTCATCAGGAAGTATGTTTGGAAGCGTGTTTTGTACTACACTGCTACATTGTCTAATGCACCTTCTCATGAGGAAACCACATAATTGTCTCCAAGTTTTATATAAATTTCCCTTCTGCTATGCGGGTGTTTTATTAGGATGATGGGACTCTCAGCAGTGGAAAAAGCCAGAACAACAAAATTAACAATTTTTATAGCTAAAATATCCCAATCCCTA
>NW_009232453.1:67919-79964 GCF_000690835.1 Fulmarus glacialis
ATTGAGAACTCTTGTCTTTATACTTCTTTTCACTAACCTTCAGCCTGCTTAACACTGCACACATAACCTCAGTATGTGATTTCATTGTTGCTGTAAAAGGAGACACACATCAGAATCAAAGCTTCACGTTTCTATCATAACAGGCACCGTGCTGCTAATTGAGTTTCATTATATATTTGGTTTTAATTTTCTGCTTAGCAAGAATTGACTTTTTTCTCCTCTAGATGTAATATTACCATACAGAAACTTCTCTCTTTCTCCATATAATGATATGCTCTTCCATGTACAAAGCAGAATTTTTTTTCCTTATTTTGGTTCAAATTCCACCCTTATCTAGAAAAACATGACCTAGTCTAATGGTGGCCACCATATGGTTCTTAACTTCAAGTAGCTCTCAAGGCACTTTGAGTGCAAATCCTGCACTGAAGTGACACAACATGGCCAAAAGCTGGACAGCTTGGCAGTATGAATCCCTTGCGACAAGGAAATGTGAGCCAGAGGTGCCCAAGGCCAATATCATCCCAGTTGCTTTAGGATCTGACTGTATGCTTAGCCTACAGTGGAGTTCGTGGCCTCTAGAGAGCTACTGTTCTCTCTCCCTTACAAGATGCTCTTAGACCACCTCTCACTCACTGACCCACTTGTCCAATATATACAGCTGTCAGACATACAAAGATTTTGCCACGTACCAAATGGAGGCACAAATGCCCACTCTGGTGCATTAGTTTTTAATACTTCAGGCTTTACACATTTTATGGTTTACTTACAAGAGAATATTGAAAGGACATTGACAGAATATGTCTTCCAAAATGACTGAATTTTTGCTAGTCACAGCAATACTCCCACTTGTGATTTTAAAACTAACCAGTAAGAAAGCGTGTAATAACTATATTGCCACAAAAATATTTTAAGCTGCATAATAATATTTGACACGATTCCAGATGTTCTTATGATATCAGTATTCATGACACACAGCTATTTGGCATTGTGTGTGTGAGAGACAGAATCTCTAATACTTACAGCCAATCATCATCATAGCAACAGCAAAGATCTTCTCCCCATCTGTAGTTGGAGCAATGTTCCCAAATCCAACACTGGTGAGGCTGGTCATCGTAAAATACAACGAGGAGATGTAGACCGAATCTTTGCTTGGTCCGCCTTCCCATTTTCCAAAGCCTGATGTGTTAAAGCGGTAAGGTGTTCCTATTGACATCCCCAGCTGATAGAGCCAGCTCTCAGTTCGGATCGTGTTTGTATCCTCATCGATAACTTCATAGTCTCCTATGCTGTACCAAATGCAGGCTAACCAGTGTGCTGCAAGACCAAACACGCACACCAGCAGAACCAAGACTGCCGCTCCGTATTCAATGTAGTGGTCCAGCTTCCGAGCTACACGACCCAGCCGAAGTAGCCTGACCACTTTAAGTGAACTGAAGAGACTACTGATGCCCTAGAAGAATAAAGCACAGCGACCATTAGAATTTAATATTAAAGCAACAATATTCATAAGTGCTGTTTCCAAAGACACGAGGTGATGCAACACGAATAGGTGGTCATTAGATAACACCTGAAAAGAGAGATTGTGAAACTTGAAAACGTTAGTGACCTTTTTCAGGGATGGATATACGCACTCTCGTCTTCATCCACTAACATTTGGTGGGCTGCTCTCTGAACTCCCCTTTCAGATGGTTTGAATAGGTCTACAAATACGTTTGTAAAGCTTCAAATGACAGGCTATTTATTGCACATCCAGTTGTGCAAGTAGACCATCCCAGGGTATCCCAATGCTACTTTAGGCTGACTGAAAATAAATGTGGAAGTCACTGACCATTAAACTATACAAATCTAATGTTGAGAGGTACATAACCAGACACCTATTGAATTCACTCCAGCATCTGGAGTCATGAACCTCTTATGGCTATTCCTGACTTCCGTACGATCCTGGGCAACACATGTCCTCTCACGTCTCAGATACAACACACTTCGCAGTATTTAGCTCAGACGTACCAGGAAGATAAATAAGGAAGGCCAAAAAATACTGGAAGTACCTGCTGATTTGTAATGTTTCAGTGTAACCGCATATTTCCTATGACTTTACTTTCATATAAGAACTCAGGTGACCAGTCCTCTGACATTTCTCACATGAACTACACAAAACTTAACTATTTCAAATATCTCACTGTCTAATCCCCACATCATATTGTTTTTATGACAGCTTTGTTACCAATGTAGTATTTCTGTGATGATACTAATATGGCTCCCATAAAACAGAATTAAGCCAGCACGTAGGATTTTGTATTGTTGACTTTTAGGCAGATTTGCAATCCCATGCACAAGAAGTTAAATAAAAAAATTCAAAGACATTTGGGACACTAGAAGATCTGAATAGCCTCTCATAAAAATCCTTTCTTCTTTTTTCTACTCCCTCTTATCAAGACTGTTTCATACGTAGAAGTCTGATTAAAATTTAAGCAGACTGGTTTAATGAGTATTTCTGGAAATGCATAATTGCATACTTCTGGTCACCAGCTTTTACTGGAAGTTTGTTTATTCCTGCATAAATACAACTTCTTCAGTATCTTAGGCAGGTTCAACGCACTAGAAGAGATGTTTTATTAAATAATTACATAAAGCATATTGACTCATGTTCTCCAGAACTGCAGCAATGTATTTCCCCTTTATTTCATGAATTTGTCATGATTACATTGACTTATTTTCAGAGACAGATGTAATTTGTTACCTGGGAACACACTATCAATTTCTATTAAGTATTTGGATAAGATCTGACACAACCAGGGGGAGGGGAGCAAAAAGGAAGGAAAAAAAGAGAAAAAAGCAGCCTTTCTTTAAATCAGAGATATTTGCAGAGATCTAGAAGAGACCAAGTGGTCTCTTCTTTTCATGATTATCTATGCCAAACTTTTCAAGTCACTGATGCAAAAATTCCTTCACAAAGTAAAAGTTAATTTCCATTTCCCATTCATTCCATACCTGGCTTTGTTTTGTAAACAATGGAGCAAAGCCTTGATGCCAGTTCAAAGAATATGACACAGAAGGCATAAGGCCTTCTTTTCCAGGGGAGGGAAAGCAGGTATTTCTGAACACTCAGTATGGAGAGGAAAAGCAAGGGGGAAAACACAAAAAATTGTGACAAGGACATATAGTCTCTACATTCTAAAACATCCGCATTCTGACATTACAACACAGACTTCTGGTCTTTTTCCTCAGGACCAATGCCCATTTCTCCCTTTCCTCTTTACAAACTTTAACAGCAAAACAATAACGCTTTACATTTTGAGAAGTCTCCAGTAATGGCCTGCTTTTAGCTTCAGTCTCAAAGCCAAGCTTTTTAATCACGCAGTGCTTACAAGTCTCAGGCAAAGGCAGGAAATTTTTCCACCCCAGCATTCTAAATACCAGTTTTATTTTTACTCAAAAAGAGTGGTGCAAAATTTGTTCTTAAAATTAAAACTCATCACTGGGATTTAAAAAACAAAAACAACACGCTGTTTGTAAGTGAGAGTCCTACCAAAACCAAAAAATAATAACGATTCAGGAAGGATTTAAGAGTTGGTTAACTCTTAATTGAAAAAAAAGTCAAGGATTAGAAATACTTGGGGGAAAAAAAAAAATCACAGAAGGGGAGCTTACGAAATTGGATATGAAAAATGGGAACACAAAATAAAATATTTGAAATTAGATTTAAAACATTAGATTTAAAACATTTAAGGCAAACTACTTCAATTTCAGAGTACTCTTATCCTAATTTCCCTTGTGAAATTCACAAAAAGAAATTTTGTAAGAACATTTAAAATGTGATAGAACAGCATCATCTGGGAGAAAGTGATTCTACCAAATTCTGACCAGAGGTAGAGCAAATTAGGTTTTTTGTACAAAAAGAACTTGCTTATTTACAGAAAATAAGTACCTGAACTGGTTGCGTTGAAAGGATGCATTTAATATTCAAATTATTCACATTATTTTTCACCTGACTGCATTGCCAATAAGATTCTAAAAGTTCAGAAAAAGCTAAAAAAAAAAACCAAACCAAAACCAACATTTATTTTTATCTCAGCATTAACAGTATTTTCTATTTGATTTCTTCAGAGAAAAGGATTTGTTTATTCTAAATGGATCAATATCAAGAGGAAGAAATGCCCAGGGAAATAATTATTCATATAGCTCTCTTAAAAATTTCTAAGTGACAGAATTTCAAATAGGTATAAACAATGGAAACTTAATAGACTGTTTCATAGACGATACAGTAGAAAAAACTCAGATCATTCTCCAATACTTCAAAACAGTACTTTTTGTCATTAAATTTAGCAAGTAATATTTTAATATTCACAGGAATAGATCTGCTGGATTCAAAATTGACATTTTTAGATTACCACTTTCCAAAATAGAACTGTACTTTTAGATTACTGTCCATTTTAATGCTCTTATCAGTGCAGATCATTTTTATGCTTTTATCTTATAGATGGCTCCAAGATGTCACGCAAAAGAGCCTGAACTCAATTTACTCCTCTTGATGCGTGTCCCACCGTCTTAGCTCTGCTACTCCTATAACCTTTGAGAGGCAGATTAAGAGACACACACCAAGCTCCTTCTGCCCAAAGGACATCGATAAACTTCAGTTCATAAAGAGCCAGCAATTGCACTACAGGTCCCAAACAGGCACCCCCAAATGCTCTGCTCTAAAGGATCACCATAAAGAACTTCTGCGTGGCAGGCAGGGAAAGGACAAGACTAATATCCCACAAAGTCCTGCTTGGGCCTGACTTACTCAGACACAGTTCCACCTATCACTACTCTATCCAACAGAACCCTTCCCCTAGGGGTATGCAGAAGCTAAGAGATCTGTTATACGGCCAGGGTAGAAAAATAGTGGTTTTACTGTTTGTTACAGAGATAACTTGTGCAGCACTTACTTAAATATGCAGCACTTAGTCAAATAGGGCAGAAAATGCTGAATTTCAAACAAACTTATATATCAAATTGTTTGAAGTAACTGAATGGCACTAATAAAGATTCTACTGCTGATACCTGCATATTGTTGTTGACAAATATTTAATAGGCTGGCAGTTTTACTTTTCGTTGCCAGTGATGGCTGATGCATGAAAATGGAAGAATCTGTAGCAAGTCCCCTCCAAACCAAAGGGCAAGCTGAAAGCCCTGAGAGCCAAAAGAAATAACTCTGTATTCGCTGATTGAGCAAACCTGAATGTCAAAAATCCTTGAAGTAATAAATACAACCACTCCCCTTTCCTCTGCTCCTGTGCCATCTTTGCAGAGTAGAACTGCACCTCAAACACAACAGAAAAACAGATCAGCCTCAGTTCTGGAGGAAAGCAGGACCCACATTTTACATTTAAAGAGAATGTTTCAGAAGTTTGTCCATTAAACACTGCCAGAACTAAATTTCCATCTATAATTTGTCATTAATTAGACCTACTCACTAGATACTGTGCACATTTACACAGAATTTCTTTTGTATCTCTTTGTTTTGTGCAAAACATGATCTACTGCCAGTACACCCCTTGTCTCACACTGGTATCTCAGCCATGTAAGTAATCATCTCTCCAAATGCAGGATCCAGGATATCCATGCTTTAGCTCTAGCTTTGCATCAGACAACATAAGATTTGTGCCATTACTTCCATATCCGTAAAAAGAGAGAGAGAAGAGGCGCTGTGATGAGTTACTGTGTGAAATGTTTTGAAAACAAAGGGCTGTAGCAGAGTAATTATTAGTTACTTGTGTCATTATGGTCCCCAAGAACAGTAACAGTGGAGACTACAGTGCTAGATGCTGTACAAATAAAAAACAGTTGCTGCTGTTCATTTGCCATGCCAAATTAAATTCTACTCAATTCATTGAATAATAAAATTCCACCTAGAAAAAAACAAAATACAAATTGTTTAAAGAACAGCAATAAAAATTAACTACAGCCAAAAAAAAAAACCACCCATGAGAAATAATTCATTTTCCCTTCCAAACAAGATGTAGGATGAACAACTTTAGAAAAGAACTAAAATGCAACTTTCATCCCACCTCCTACAGCTATAGTAATGCTACCACTTTAGTAATAGATTCAATCTGCATGACAGTATTCCCTTTTTAGGCCATTATTTACTTTGCACGTGTACAGAAAGAAAATGCACTTAACCCAAGCATTAAGGGTTTTTTCTAGGCTCAAAGGAAGTATAATTTACTTCCTACCTACTATCTATTTTAAAAAAAAGAAATACTCAGTATTGACACAAATCTGTTCTAAGTTTTCCAGCGCTCTCCTCTCACATGTAACTGCTGATATTCTGGCTTCACCTCAGTTAAAGGGAGATGCAGGACACTCAAAGCTAACCATAAAAAGAATTAGAATGAAACAGAACAAAAAAAAATTATTTATTTATCCCAAAAAGGGAGGCAATTAACCGAATTTATCACTACCATAAGTGAGGCAAGAGCCATGGAAAGCACTGCCTTCTTTCTTGACATTTGATTTCAAAGTCAGCTGTGCCATAGCCTGGCTCTGCCTATCTGCAGTAACGTGGCAGCCCTGTCAGGTCATTATTAGGACTTCTCATTTCTGTTATTTGCCTCTTCTGATTTTCTTAATTAGGTCTGAGAACATGACCTTTCCTACAGATTGCCATATTTAGCAGCCAACAGATGAGATAACATTATGTGCACAGGTCAAAATCAATATCTAAACCCTCTGGTCACTGCTGTGGTTTTCAGCACAGAAGAAAGCAGATCTCTAGACTCACAAAGCTTATTTTAGTCAGACATCTGTGAGCTTGGTTAGAATTGAGGGAGGAACAGCAATAATTCATGTATAAGAGCACAGGGTGTGAGAAGAGATGGAAAGGCTGATTTTTCATTTATAAAACTATGTCCATGCTTGCCTTACACATATATACACGCATGCTCAGGAAACAAACTCTTTTTTTTTTTTTTTAACTTTGAGAGGAAGAACAAGGATAGGTTACCACGTAAGTAATCTAAAGAAATCCCACTTTCCACACTTACAAAAAATTCACCCCTGACAGACAGCAATCTGCTTCCCAATGCTTCCGATTCAAAGCAGCCATTCGTTTCAGAAGCTTTTTACTTATCTCAAAGAGGCAAAACACCCAAATAAGATTTAGTGTTACTGGCATCTCATACCACTCCATCTTTCCAATTCTAATCCAATCTCTAATATGAAGTAGACTATAAAGCAACCATTTAGGTACTCAAATAAATACCCTTTGCCATCCCATCTGACTTTCTGCCTCAGATCGATACAAGTATGCTGAATGGGGGAAAAAGAGCAGAGTAACTGATCCCCATCTGTGAAACATGCTTCCCTTTATATGCAGTGTAAGTATCACTCTTACAGCAGCTTTTTGAAATAATTCAGAATCTAATATATTCAGTTAGCTCTCCTTCTTGGACAAAGGCTATCACCATACATTACCACTGAAAATGTAATTCAGCGTTTTAATTCTTTTAGCCTTATACAGATTGAATAGCTTATGTAGACCACTATCCTCTCTTTAATAGTATGATAAATCATGTCATGCTTTTCAAAGCTATGAAGAAGTAGCCCTGAAACCCAATAACACCCTTACTTATCTGTGACTTAGCAAAAAGACTAATCTGAACATTAGTAGTGCAGAAGAGGAGCTAACTGGCATCTTAACAACCACAGCAAAACCAAAGAGTAAGTGTTGGGCAGGGACACAGCAACACATCCTTCTCTGGTATTCTCTTTTGAGAGGGGCTATCCATCAGCAGACAGTGTAGATGTCTCTGAGCCACCAAGGTGTATGAACCTGGGGGAGACCAGGGAAGCAAGCAGAATTTAAATTAACTAAACACCTTAAGCAGGCTTGGAGCAGAGGAGAGAATTTAACCCTAAGTGGCTTAAACGGCAGAAGAGCTCTGCAGCGCCTGTATACAACACCAATACAATTTGGAAAGCAGAGGATTTGGGGGGAAAAGACAGCCTGCCCCTTCAGAGAATAACGTAAAAGAGGCACTTCATTAGTAGCATGGAGATTGGGTTTTTAAGGAGGCAAGTTAGAGAAACTCGTATTTGATTGAAAAAAAATAGGAGGTGGAGGGGGGGAAATGTAGACGAAGAAGAGAGACACCCTGAATCAAATCCTCAAGAGACTGTGAACAGTAAGTGCTTCTTTGCCTCCCTCGTTTATATGCTGGCAGCCCGCTTTACCCCAGGAATCTGCTTTACCCCATTTGCAGTTCCCCAAATACTCCTTCCACCTACCTGCCTGTTAAGGAGTAATTCCTGCCTGGCACAGACCCTTGGGGCCATGCTGCAGAAGTCAGTGAAGCAGCACTCCTCCTCCATGACCACCTTCCTTTCTTTTAGCACTCCCCTTCTTCCACAGGTCAAGGCCCCCAAGCTCCTTCTGAAGCTCCAACACCACCTGGGACCACACCAACAACCCCCCTAGCCTTGCTCCAAGGGCCTCTGGCAGGTTACAGCCAGAGCACACACCTCCCTTGGGCTTGCCCTACTTCTCAGCAGTCTCTCACAAGGGGACACCCAACCAAGTAAACCTCCACCACCACCACACCCTCCAACCCAAGGCCCATGCTCCAGCCCTCCCACTGCCCCACCTGGGTACAGTAACCCAATTGCTTGATTCTTCTCCGGGAGCACTGGTAAGGAGTCACCCAATCCAGGGGGTCTCACTAAACCTCTCTCATCTACTTTCATCACGTCCAAGAACCACAATTTGCCAACATTTCTTCTATGCCTGGATCATACTCTGATACTTAGCTACTTTGTTATAAGCATTACATAGAAAGTAGGTTATGACTACTTTAGTATTAATTAGCCAGAGAAAAATATTCATTCACTACCAGATTTATCAATAGACTCACATGCAAAACACAGTATTGCCTAATTGGACAGATCCAAACAAGAGAGGTGAACTACACACTGTTTCAAACAGACTTCATATCATACAGCTGTTTACAGTTTAAAAGAGTTTAAAAATTATATTTTCCAGTTTGCAAAATTCATCTAACCCAAAATCTTTCTTTATGGACCCCTGTTTATTCCATAATCTTTCTTTATGGACCCCTGTTTATTCCATAGAACTATAAATATGATAATTTATTCCCTTGCCCCTTATTGCAAGCAAATGGTAAAACCAGTCTAGGGAAGTTGCATACTTTTCAGTGTAGCTACTGCAGTAATTCCTAGATAGCTAATTTGTATTAGCATGAGAGATTATTCCACTAATAAGGTTTAAATTAATCTATTGCAAAAGTACTGCCTCAGAGAGTTGCCAACAATCTGACCAGCAACACATTCATTTTTTCCTCTCTCACAACTCACTGTTTACTTTCCAGCTACACCATGCTCACTTAGCACTAAATAGCTTAATTTACTTCTATTACTTCTGTATTGTTTTTTCTGGGACTTTTTTATCATCGTAAATTTTGTCCTTTCAAAGCTGTATATCTTCTTTGCCTACATGCTAGCTTCTCTCTTACTCATCCACTTAAGTGAACACTAGATCATTTATATTGAATACATCTTTCCTGATGATCTTTTACTATGCATTTATTTCTCTTCTACCTCAACTAATAAGAGTGATATACGGTTCTCAATTTGGCATCAGCCAACAATTGATCATAGTGTTCCATTCAAATATGGATAGCAATTACTACTACAAACTCCGTATTTCAGAGATTTATATGGTGATGACATGACTGGATTCCACTCCTACCATGAGATTTCACAACAGCAGTGTCACATGTAATAAGTCAAATTTTTTCCACTATAAATTATATCTTATGGTATTACGGCTGAAAACCACAGTATAAAATTGCTCAAGCTGACACTGCAAAAATATGCTTCAACTTGCCTTTGGAATTCAAAGTCTTAAATTGCATTGTTCTTGGCAAAAATTGTGGAATTTTCTTTAAGTCTGTTTTTTATTAAATCTACTGATTGATGTCTGAACACAAAAAGATAACATTATCCCCCAAAGTAGGTGGTATTTTCTCAAGTGAGGAATAATACTAATTACTTTAAAGGATTACTGACAAATGTTATTGTGATCATTCAAATTCAAAAGAGACTAATACCACATGTTTTAAGGGCTGTGTAAATTTTAGAGCAATATTTTCTTTTCTTACTCAAACTATACTACAGCATGATGTATTGTCTTAACAGTAGAAAGTCTAAGCCTAGCATTAAGCTGATTCATCAATCAGTGGAATATTTTCTTTTCTTGAAGTTCTATGGCAGGTCAAGAAAGTAATTCATATTTAACTGTATAACTAGCTTGCCATATAGAAAAACCAGGAGAAACATTTATAACTTTTCTTTCATTTGGGTAACAATGGAAATTTCTCTACAGCTATTCATTCCTTCATTTGTTGAATTCTGTTCATGTCTGAATATGAGATACTGTACTGTCTCTTTGAGCACAGCACTTGAGATCAGAAGCTTCATACATTCTCATATTTAATTCTATGGCCTTGAACAAAGACATTAATGTTTTTTCTTTCCTCTTCCATCTGTAGAATGTGGCTATTCATACTTAAGTGCCTCTTGTATTAATTGTAGTTATTAATAGTTGTATTGATTAATAGTTAATGAATTAAAAGTATTTTTGTGGACAAAAATATTCTGAACAGTGCAGAGAGGAAACTGAAATTTCAATTATATTAAAAAATGTGAATTGAAAATATACTAATGTTCCAAACCCAAAGAATTTTGAAATTGCCTGAAAAACACAGAAGTCACACTCAATTTTGTTTCAAGAAAACATTTTCCGTTATATCTTATAATGCAATAATGAAGTGAATTGCAAAACAAAAAGTTACTTCCACATAGAAAAAAAATTCGGTATCAGTATTTTTTAAAATGAGTATCTGCTTGTCAAAAATATTGATCAACCCTAGTTTCATATGTTATAATTAATCTTATATTAGTGGATCACTTTAAAGATGACAAAAATGATTTCACTATTAATCTATCAAGAGTTAAGTGATGGGACAGTCCCAAAATTACCCAAAGCCAAAAGGGCCTCAACACCCTATACACACAGCTTTTTACTTCTTCAGCTCCAGGTCCTGTGTCCCTTGCAAATCAATTCATCTCCTTCACAGTAATTATGGCATTCTTAAAAACAAATTGACTTGTCAAGTTCATTCCTCCATAACATCCTCAGTGTCTTCAGTGATGTTTCTTTTAACAGAGAATGACAGCAGGGAGAAAAAACAGTGAGCTTCCACCTGCACCAGTCTCCCTTCACTATAGGGACTGCAACAAAGCCAAGATTCTATTTCCTCCTCTTTAAAATCATATATGAAAAACATTGAAACAGGAAAATAGCAATTCATATTCTTCATCTCATTTTATCACTGTTGACACTGGGTATCATTTAATCTCTGGCAATTTTTTAAGAGTATTCACATTAGGACTGAAAAAAAAAAAAAAAAAAAAAAAATTCCCTGCAGCAGCCATGGCCACCTATTAACTCCAGTCTCATGGCTCCAAGGGTAATCTCTTCAGCAAAATCAAAGTGACACACAGATAACAATCCAGTTTGGCTACTTATAACCTCAGCAGCGCAGCCTCACAGCTGACTTAATCCAACTGTGAAGTAATATGGTGTGTAATCCAGGGTGAGAGACAGGTAAAATTTAAACCAGCAAGTTTGAAAGAGAGAGAGTTGACCCACAAGGGAATCATAGCATCATAGAATCATTAAAGTTGGAAAAGACCTCCTAAGATCATCGAGTCCAACCATTAACCCAACACCACCATGCCCACTAAACCATGTCCCTAAGCGCCTCATCTACACGTCTTTTAAATACTTCCAGGGATGGTGACTCCACCACTTCCCTGGGCAGCCTGTTCCAAGGCCTGACCACTCTTTCAGTAAAGAAGTTTTTCCTAATGTCCAGTCTAAACCTTCCTTGGCGCAACTTGAGGCCATTTCCTCTCGTCCTATCGCTTGTTACTTGGGAGAAGAGACCAACCCCCACCTCGCTACAACCTCCTTTCAGG
>NW_009232453.1:80224-92479 GCF_000690835.1 Fulmarus glacialis
CAGGCCAGGATGCCATTGGCCTTCTTGGCCATCTGGGCATACTGCCGGCTCATGCTCAGCCAGCTGTCAATCAGCACCCCCAGGTCCTTTTCCTCTGTAGAATGATCTACACAACAGAGAAGAAGATATAAGGCAAAGCCCTTTTACTTTCAAGACATCTTGAATGTGGCTTTTTCTCTTTCTTCTTTAATAAAAGGTTATCTTTCTCTCTACATGCAGTTCATGAAACAGCGATCAGCATATACTGTCCTAAATCCCCACCTGATGTGCACTACGTTATTCTGCTGGCATTTCTGGCAAAGCCCCTCAGGTCTTGTAAACCAGTCTATGAGCCCTTAATAGAAGTACAGCAATTTACGCCACTGGAAACTCTGCTCTAATGACCCTACAATGATTTATACCAGCTAAACGTCAGAACCCACTAGGGGAAATAGAGACGAACAGTCCTGAAAGGATAGCATCAAGAAAAATGTTCTTTTCCTTGGGCACGATAGCTAGAATAACTAAAACTAACACTGTTATACTGATTAAGGAGACTGTTGAAGAGCCATAGGAAAACTGAAGTACCGATCAGCTCCTCATTGTTACAAGGCAACACTGAGATGGAGAACCTGGAGAAATTAAAACTCGCACAACAAGAACTTCTCTGCAGAATTGCTACCATGAGTCCGAGAGCGCCTGTGCTCAAGGGTTGTCACAGCCACTGGTATAGACATTTTCCTCAGGGATGTTCTGTAGGTCACATCACCAGTCTACAGCTACGAAATGTTCCTCCAGCAAAACTATCAGCAGGTTGCTACTATCTGTAGCAGGTGAGAAAACCTTCCTTCCTTTTTTTTTTGTCTCTTGCTTTTTTTTTAAAATTTTTTTTTTTTTAAATCTTTCAGGCTAAATGTCAGAAACTGACATATGGCCACTCCTTCCATTTATCAGTGCCACAGCAAAGTAATATGTGAAAGCTCCGCGCAGTAATCTGCAGCTTGGGTCCTTTTTATGACAAACAAATATTTAAGGACAGGTCTCACAAGGCTTTTTTGCTTGATCTCATTTGTGTTATTTCAGTCAGCAGCTTTATATAAAATGAAAACCTCTCTAGGGAATTAAATATCAAATAACATTATGTTTTTTCCTCTGCATCCAACAGTTTACCTACTTGTCCTCAAGTCATTGAGCAAAATACTTTAAATACTTTAAATTTGATAAAAACCCTGTGTAGTGTATTTTTACAACAGTAACACAGTTTCAGTTTTTTACCCAGATATTTCACTCGACACAATTTTCTTTTAATAGCTAGGTTGTCCTTTATAACATGGGCATACTTTAAAGGAACTCATAAAAACTAAATTTTACAGGCTAAAAATTAAATACTAAGCACTGATGAGATGTGTATGTATGTTAAAGGTTTAGTATGTGTCGCAGATAAATACAGACACATAATTAGTTGATGGTACAGATTTTATAACATGTAATTAAAAAGTGGATTGCTGGAATCCTCTTTAAGATTTTATTAACAATTCATTAACTCTCTGAACTATTTAGGCATGGAACCTTAATATATTTAGTTTAGGAATATTTTCTTGGCAGCCTGATCCAATGGGAGAACAAGCAGTTAAAACAGGGTGGGTATTGTGGTTTTAAGTGTCTGAATGTTGCTTCTTTTGCTGGCTTGTGACGTGTTCCCAAAGAAATGAGCAAGAATTAAGGAGGAGTCTAGATTTCCAGATCTCTCCCTATCCTTTCTTCTAATTATGGAATTACCAAACAAACATCAAACCAGCATCTTCAATTGCTTCACCTTCCTCTAAAACAACTGTTGCCAAACAATGCTGCATGGATCACCAGATACCCACACAGTACTTTCTGGTGCTCTAAGAAGATTTAGTGAGTCACTGCCTGCCTCTGCCACCTGCTGTATTGTATTAGAAGCAGCTGAGAAAAGTGTATTACACTTTCCAATTGTTCATGTGAAGAATTGCCATTAGCGAACATACTCCGTTCAGTCAACAGTGAAAGCAAGAGAACCCTGCCCCAAGAAACTATCTTGACACACCAGTTCAAGCTATTCATGGTAAGTCAGATGAAGCAGTTTTCCTCGGTGTACAGAGGTTCTGCTGTCTGCTTCTGCCTGTCCTCCTGAACTCTGAGGATGCAGAATGAAAGAAAGTAAACACGGATTTCTGACACCAAAAACCTCAGCCCCTCCCAGTGCAGTTAAAGATGGACCCTTCTGGCTAGGACATAAGCAAACTTCTACATGGGCTGAGGGCAGCTACTAGAAACATATGTACACTAATTCAATATATTTAAAAGCATACATTTCTTTCTCCTCCCCCTCCCCCCAACCATTAAGTAATAATTAATGGGTGGACGTGGAACTAGTATACTGACCTCATCAACATTCTCAAATGCATTGATGACATCATACGGCAAGCATGAGAGCAGATCGATCACAAACCAGGTCTTCAAGTAATTCATGCGAATCAGCTTTGGGTCAGAGATCACCTCTCCTGCTGGCCCCACAAAGGTGGTATGGAAATTAAGCACAATGTCTACCAAAAAAATGACATCTACAATGCTGTCGACTACTAGCCATGCCACATTGTTCTGTTTGGTTTTAAAGGAGACATTGTAAGGGACCAAAATAGCAGTGTAGAAGGTTAAAATCAAGATGATCCAGTCCCAGGTGGTCTTGAAAACACAATAATGCAAAATTATATGTGGCGGAGTCTTTGGTGCCTCTTGTTTGTACTGCGGGAGGATTTCAGAGCCCAGCTGCAGTACCTGTAGTCACAGAGATTCAGGAGAAAAAGAAAACATGCTTAATTTTTTAACGTTATTTTTCACATTGTAGATTCTCAAGCTTAGTACAACAGTTGATAAAAATGCATGTCCATTAACTCCTTTTATCACCACCAAATGGTAAGCAAGTCAGGATAAGTATTCTGTTAAACAAATCAGCATCAACCTAAGAACAGTTGTTATTTGTTTTAATGTCATTAATTATTTTTTTACACTAAGCCTAATGTGCTGGGTCTCCAAGACGTATAGAGAAGAGACAGCTCCTTCAGCAGTCTAAATAGATGAGACAGATAAATGATGGGCAGGAAGGCAGTTGCAAATAGAAATCGATGGCAAAACCAGGAGCAATACCACAACTTCTGAGTTCCAGTCCAGCACCGGGACCACTGGACCACATTGCTTCTCAACATTGTCTATTTAACTCTTCACTATACCGTATCTGAAATAGTCTTATACTACAATCTAACATGAATGCATGGGCCTTTGTTCCTTTTCTCCACGCTGTGCAGGACCAAAGCCCATGGATAATTATCATTAGCCTCAATAAACTCATTTTGAACTTTAACTTTTCACTGAGAAAAGATCAGTGTCTTCACTATCTGATGGTGTACAGTCAAGTTGACATGCAGTTAGGTCTGAATTCAAAAAAGCACTGCAGCAAAAGATGATCTGTCAGCATGTGTTTTAAACCCTGGGCCTCAAGCTGAACACATGCTCCAAGCGTTTTGCAATCTTGATCAATGCTGCCCATTTTAAGTCTACTATCTTTCCAGTTCTGCACACTAATGCGAAAAGAGTATGATCATGTCTTTAAATATTGGGAACTAAAGTTTCTTTTACACATCTATGAACAAGAATGTGTTCGTTTACATCTATGGATATACATGAAGGACCTGTTTCCAAATAAAGACAATTTTAAAATGAAATTTACCCTGGATGAGTTATGGGTGAAAACTGAAAGGAAGATGGAGGTTTGCTCAAGTGAAATGTGTTTGCTAATGCCAAACTCATAGAACCTGTGAGAACAATTTAGGAGCGTGGTTCCTTTTTCACATTTATTTACATCATAGTTCAGAGCAATAGGGAGCAGAGAAGGAAATTAAATGGCCACCTTCTCAGGGAAAAAAATCAGACAACATAGCTATAATAGGAGGATGTCTTCCTTTCATGCTTCTTATCTTCAGCTTTTTTATCGTCAATTATTTGGACATGGATTTTTATCTGCAGGCTTTTCTGAGTGCTTTTTATTATTCTTTTTTTTTGTGAACTGGTGGGCTTTTTTCCAACAGATTAAGCCAAAGGGGACAAAAGAAAACAATCAGCTACAAGAGTCCTACTTGGACAAAACAGCCTCAGATCAAGTTCCCTCCTGCTTTGAACCTCACATAATCAGTTACTCTTGTGCACAACAGGGGTCAGACACTGTCAGATCACAGTCCCTTGCATATGGGTAAATGATAATGGGAGCTGCAAGCCTGCTGACTTTGAGCCCAGTATGTTCTCCAGAAGAGAAGTAGCATGACCTGCTCAGAGAGACCTGCATGTTAGCACAGAGGCATCAACAATTTTAAAACAATAAGAGGACTTAGTATTTTTGTTTCACTGCATTTCAAGAATGACAGCAAAGAGGAAAAAGGAACATTTTCCCCTAAGTAGAACCCTTGCAGACCAAACTAGGACTCATGTCCTAGTGCAGTATTAAGTACTCTGCCACTCCTGACCCTAATTCAAGCAGGTTCTCCATACTACAAAAAAAAAAAAAAAATTGAAAAAAGTTGCCTTGTGGTGAGAGGAGCTGGAAGCAGCACAAGAGGCTCTGGCCAGTCCCCAGAAGTCACTGGTAGTGACTGGAAGAGGCACAGGTTGTGTACTGAGTTAGTATATCTACTAAGAGCATCGTTCCCTTCAGGGCTTGTTTGCAGTCCCAGCGACAAATGTTAGGATGTCTTTCTTTTCTCAACAAAAGTTCTAGCCCAAGATCAATATTGCAAATACCTCCTGCCCTCCTTTTTGAACATCACAGCTGTACCTGAATCAGTTGGAAAGCACTGAGCTATTACAGGCTTTTATGAGGATTTGCATGAGTAGCAGCCCTAACATAAAATCCCAAGCCTGAAATATGCTTCATTGGGCAAGGAGAGTTCTCTGCAATATTCACTCACTGGAATAACTGATCAGCAAAACCAAGCACTTTCTATCACGTGGTAATATTTTTCAGCGAGTTAACTGGATTTCAGTTCTAATGGTGAGATCTTACTAGCGTGGGGAGATTGTATCACCCCTTAAATGCAGGCTGAAAACATAATTGCTTCTTTTGCAATCACATGTCTCCTAGAGCTTATTTTTTTTAGCCTCTGATATTATATGAAAAAGTCAAACATTTTGGTAATCATTGTAATCAGGACAGGAACCTCAACCATGAAACACTGAAAAAAAATTTTGTTAGTTCTTGTCAGATTGATTTTTATATATACATACATAAGTTCTAGGCTGAGAATTATATAATGCACTCCATTTTGGCCACCACTGGTCTCTTTGTACTCCAAGAACTTGTGGAAATTTTGCATCATCCAAACTGGAAAATGTACTAATGTATTCCCATATACCTGAATAATAGGAACAAAGGCAAGAACAATCTCTGTTCGACAATAAGGAAGGGGCTACATTATGGTGTCCATTATTTTGCTGTAAATCAAAAAAAAAAACCCAGTAAAGCCAGTGGAACTGCAGCGATGTAAAACTGAACTGAATGCAGAGAAAAACAGACTTCTAGTTTCAACTCCTTAAGAAAATAAACAACTTTGCTGCTTCAGTATTTTAAAATGTCATCACCAAGTACAAAGCACTCTCTCCTAGCTTGTTTGAGATTCAAAGGACTACAGCACAGGAAAATAAAAGGATTGATGTCTCAAATTTAGAAAGTAAATTTACTCTGAATTATCTGAATAGTTAGGGACCTTATTAATAAGTCTTTTGAACTTCCACTACCAGCTTGGAGTCTCTGGTTAAACTCTACCAATGGCTATTTAAAGTGACCAGGGGCCATGGCTTTAGCTGGTCTCCAGTGGAAGGATGTGCATCAGCAGTGTGGGTGTGTGGGTGTGAATCTCAAAAAGAGGGGCAGGGACAGGGCAGGAGATGGGCATCAAGGAATGATGTAGGGATATCAATCACTTGCAAGGTGGGGAAAGCCACCTACAGCGAGCCTGGAGTGCCTTCAGTCTTGTTTGGGTGGGGTGGGGGTGACAAGTTCTAGTCCTGGCTCCCCCTCACTACATCACTAATGGGCACCTTGTAAAACCACTTCATCTTGCTAGCATTGCTAGAGAGATGAACTGTCATTTCACAGCTTGAGATGGAAGAAGGGCACTGTCCCAGCTCATGCTACCTTCCCCAGGAAAGGCAACTTGTTTTACAGATTGGTCTTGCAGCCTCCGGGACTGCCAGCCAAGAGCTTTCAAAGGCACCAAATTCTTTTCATCAAAGGAAGAGAAAAATCCCTATAGCGAAGCTTAATTATATCAGAGAACAGGCATGTGCTTTTAGCATTAAGTACAACAAGAGAGCTCAGTGCTCTACAGAAATAATGGAAGGAGGTCCACAGAGCTTAGTGCTAAAGTTCTAGGTTTTGTCAGGTTGCTGCACTGGAAGTTAGGAGAGCTCTTTTCTCCACTTTTCACACCAAGGGCCACACACAGTCCACCCCTGGGTCATCTAGAGATTAAGAGCTATAAACCCCGCTCTCTCTGCACCATATAGCAAAGCCAGGCAGATGCAAAGAGAAATACCATCTGCCCTATTCCAAGGTGCTCTTGCTGCACTCCAGCCTCCAGGGAGAGTAGTGCCAACCTGAAACGCAATATTTGCTGAAGCAGTCAGGTGTGGTTACCCACCCACATGAACTAACTAGATTCAACCTGCTTGTAAAGGTACTTTTCCTGGAGAGGAAAAGAAAACTCAAGAGATGAATATAAAAGTAATCATGAAGAAAATGTACACAACTATATAAACCAATATGCTGAGCTTCCACTCGTGCACTGAACAAATATTTCATTACTATCATTTTCTAAATAACTGAAACAGCCCTTGTTTTGGAAGACTTTTCTCTATTATGCAGTTATACCATGGTAAAAGAAATATTTGTTTCAGAAAGTTATTAATGAAAGTATTATTCCAATTACTAATGATTCATCAGCCACTACAGTTGTATTATCTGCATTTATTATTTGTGGTAATGATGCATGATGTTTTAATAGCTCTCTAAAGCCGGAGAAGAAATTACCTCAGGAGCAGAAATGACAAATTTCATCATGAGTTTCACAAGGCTGTGTTCACTTTTTTTAACATAACAAAATAAAAAAAAATTTATCCTAGATTTGTTAAAAAATGGTGAATATATCGCCAGTCAGGACTCATAAAAGTGCATCAACAAGTGGTTACAATGACTTATTTACTTTTAAGACTGCATGACTGGGGGGAAAAAACCCACACAAACAATCATTCATTTTCAGCTTAATCTCTCCCTTTTGTGATTTCAACTGCACATATTTGCTTTCTCTCACTCTCCCTTGCTTTTGTTTTCACAGGCACCCACACAAATTGCTCCCAAGCCAAGAGCTAGGTGCTAAGCCTCAACTTGAAGTAGATTTTAATGGCAGTTGTAAGTCCCTGGTAAACAAGGCTTAAAAAAAAAAATGGCAGAAGTTCCATTATTAAGCAGTGCTGCTAAGCACCATTATAATTTTTCTCCTTTTATTTCTCATAGGTATCGCATTTTTTAAATTATGACACAAGCTTGTTTACCCAGAACTGGTAAATATACAGAATACATCAGCTAACACCATAGGTATTAGAGGACACATGTACTATGCAGTGACCAGGAAGAATGGTTCCTACAATCAGCTCCTTGGTGATAAAGCCACAGAAATGTATCAATTACTTTATACTCTTACTGCAAAATGTACTCTCAGAGTTACCTAACACCCTTGCATTAATTGCATAATTAATTTAAGCAGTTTTCATATGACTGCTATTGGAGAAGTCAGGCTAAACAAATCTACACATACTGGCAAAAGTCAGAGACTGAGGCTTAATAGACACTGCTTGTATTATCAAAGTAGTTTGCCACTAACATATTTCTTAAACTAATATTTCATAAACGATAAAAGAAATTGTAAGCTTTTGTGGCAGGCTCCTGTTTTGTGTTTGTACAACACCTTGCCCCACTCAGGTTCTAGGACACAACTGGCTCCTCAGATATTCAAAAATATAAGTGATAAAGGACTAAGAGCAACACAAATAATATTCCAATAAATGAAGAGCCTTCTCAAGCAAATAAGATTGATGTGAAATGCCATAGTGAGTAGGAAAAGAAAAAGGACGAATTTTAATTTGAACTTAAGATTTCAAATAGGCTACTGCAGAGATTAAAAAAAAAAAAAAAAGATTTGAAAATACAACAGGGAACAGTTAGAGATCCCACGTTCAACATTACTGAGAGATCTTTCCAGAATAAGAAGCCTGGCACCCCACATGTCTTCAAAGGAAGAAAAGTGGGCTTGTCTGTATGATTATCTGAACTCTGCTTTTCTCTAGTGTAGTTCTACTGACTCAAATGGAATTACGACAGATACACAACAAGGTACCTAACATCGCAGTTGGGGCTAATGTTCTTTTTAAAATAATGACTGTAATATTCAGTCGGCAATTAAAGAAACTCATTTCAGACATGTAAACTATACACTTGCCCTTTATTATTTGTAATGAATCAACTGGCTGTGCCAGTTAAAATACTTGCAAAGACTTGTTGAGCACATCGGTTTGCAAGAAGTTTCAGTAATGTGTAGTCACTTAGGTCCAGTCTGAGGTTCACTGAGCCAAACAGAATAACCTCAGATCCTTTGCCTTACATTATACTGCCTACATTTTAGCATGAACTAAAATTCAGGGGTAGGCATCTAAAGGGAAGGAATGATTATTTGATGCTAAGCCTTAAGTAGGATTAGGAGGGAGACTATTCCAAATTCCCGGACACTAAAGCCACCTCAGGGTGGACATGTGGTAATCACATGGTATTCCTACAGTATAGTGTCCATGTGAATGTCTGCCCCTCCCCTGTGCTAGTATGATCTATGTTATTTCTGTACTTCCAACAGAAATCAGTTTTCCATTCTTGCGTGCATCTGTATTAAATACTGAATAGGTAAGCTCCTGTACATGGGAATTTCACCATCACATGTGATAATAGTACAGGCCTGGGCAGGAGTTGTTTATTTTGCATAGAAACCAAGACGTATGCAGGGCAAAATTAACAAAGTACTGACTATATGAAGACCCCATGGAGTCCATCAATGGCTTACACCTCCAGCTACACAGGAAGATTAAGAATTATTGACAAGAGTCACAGCTGCTGCCATGGCATTCACAGCAATAGCTGATACAGAAGTGCCATGTTATATTGGCTATGCCATGCTGTCATTAACACCATATCAAGACCTCCCCTAAGCTGTTTTTACACCAGGAGACCCTGCTACTCGCCCAGGAGACAGCTACAGGAAACCTGGGACAGTCTCTCCCCCTCGTGGCGAAAGCCCTAAAACCCTAAGGACTTCAAGGAGCCGCCTCTGCCTGGAGCTTTGCTCAAATCTTTGAGAGTCCACTTAAATCACAAGGTTTCATTTTCCTAATCTGTCTGCAGTGTTGCTTGTGGCATCTTACAGCTGTTCTGTCCATAAACCCAGTAACTGAAACATATGTTTTAACCAGTTTGTAAAGCAGGATTGGGATCCCACTGAAAAAGAACTAGACATAAATGAATGCAGAGAACAACCATGTCAAGTATTCTCCAGAACTTCCTTCTGTACTAGCCCAAGTTTTTCTCACCTCAATTGTACACAAGTGAATAGTCCAAGATCCTACTAACACTGAGATCCTCAGAAGAACAGAATCTAAGCAAGAAAGTATTATTTTAATAATAATGCCATTATAAGACTTTGCTGAGATATGGAACACAACACTGCAATTAGGTTACATGAAGTCTTTTGGACACCTGTTTCCATTCCGCTGTCACAGGACACATTTCACAGCACATGTGCCATATTCTGAGCTCCCATGCCTGCCACCAGGCTTCAGATTCCCAGGGCAAGGGGGACAGACAGTGCTTCGCTCATGCAGCGACAACATACCCACAAAGGCTAAAAACACTTATTTACAGTTTCTCAGGGAAAGAAAATGTTACCTCAGCAAGTCGCGAATGCTTGTGAACGTTCTCTCCTTTCTGCACGCTTGGAGCAAGCTGCTGCAGCACGCCTCGGCTGCTTGTGAGGGCACGGGTCAAGCGAGCAAACTTTCCCCAACCTTGAGAAAATATGCAGGATTATACACATTACCAAAAAAAGCTGCAAGTGTACCACATAAAGCCTCCCATAACTTTAAAAAAAAAAAAGTTAAAACAGAGAAATCTGCTTTAATACTGACCACAAGGGAGTATAATTTAACCAAGTACCAGATAAAAGCAAGTCACAAAATAGATATCAGAGTAGTAAAGTAATAAAAACCATGACTGCAGTGACTTTGTATTCAGTGGCTTTACAAGAGTGCTGTGACATGAACTTCATCTTTTGTAAGGATAAATGTCACTTTATAATAATCTTCTGTAAAATCCAATGGGTAGATTTGGATCTCACAGCACTGCAGAAGACACTCCAGACTAATGAAGATGTAAGACTAGTATCACGCACAACGAAAATTACAGTTGCCTGTAACAGAAGTGAATTTGGCCTCAGATGTATTAAGCATAGTTCTGGCATAAGCAGAGAAACATACATAAGATAATAAAAAGCAGAGCAGACAAAGCAAAACAAAATCATTAATTTTATCCTCTCTAAACAAAAGGGGGAAATATACAAATAGATTTTCTTGAACTCTAATAAAACATTTAGCAACTTCTGGCAGAGAAGCCATATGCTGAATTTTAATTCAGAATATTTTTTACAGTCATTTCAAATACCCCTAAAAATAGAAGGCCTTGAATGACAGTCACAAGAGCTAGTTACAACTATAATCTTTATGAGCAGTACTTTGCCATAACAGAAAGTCAGGCAGAGTATACATCTGGATATTTTTGGTACTCTGAAAGGAAAGTATCAGTGCATCTAGTCCCAATCTTGAAAAATGCTAGCACCACTTGGGAACTGTTGAGCAGTCTCACCTCCTACTCCAACTGAGGACACTCAGCACTTTGCAGATTCAGTTCTTAATGAGAACCTGGTTCTGGAAAAGGTTCCCTCCACATTATGGTTTCATCACCAAAAGAAATGGTACTATAAGCAGTGGCTGTTTTTAAAGACCAGTCTGGAGTTTAGCCTGCAAGTGATCCGTGACAAGTACAGGAACATGGGTGGTTAAAATACTGTCCAGTACTTTGAACATATCCTTGCTTGACATCTTACTTTGATGGAGTTTGCAGGAACATATTTGGTAATTTGGGAGGTAAGCACAAAAAATAAACAAATTGCATGGATCCATTATTGAACAAGATTTTCCAGGGCAGATCTGAAAAGACAGTTTAGCATTTTCTTTTTTAAGAATATGCAAAATAATGCATTTATTAAAGGGGAGATCCAAATTCGTCATACCTCTCCAATATCAAGAATAAAATGGAAGATTTTTTTTATGCCTTAAAGCACATTTTAAAGCAAGTCTGTCACCGGTAATTTAACAACCAAGTTGAGTAGAATTAGCCAACACTTTTGGGCAGTATTCAGCAACAAGTAGATTGAATGATTTCCATCCAGGAAGCGAGAACTTTCCTGATAAACCCATGTAAGATTAGCTACTATACTACAGGACTATTTCTCAGAGAAATAAATCAACATGACAGAGCCACAAGTGAGGTCAGTTTATATTTGTTATAAACCTGACCCAAAGCACTTGATTTCTCACAACACGTTTCCATGGAAGGTGGTGGGGTTTGGTGGTTTGGTTTGGTTTTTTTTTTTAAAAGATACATTTATAAATGAGTATTCTTTCTGTACTGTACATGAAGAAATCCAACTACAGTTCATAGGCTAAGGCTCGAAGGCCTTACTACCTTCTGACTAAAGCCAGTAGAGGTTAAAAGAATGGATCGGGTGGGAGAAACCACTCATAACGGCTAATCTGCAGCTGATATAAATCAGACTAGCCTTTGTAAAGCCGACACAGCTACAGCAATTTACACCAACCTAAAACTTTGCTTTCGCAGAACTTACATGCCAGCACTACTATGTTTTCTTCCTGTTTTACAGGACCATGGGAGAAGGCTATCAGCATCGGCATATTTTCAGTGCTGTAAATGCGGACCGACGAGGCCCGCGGGGGATTTGTTGCGGGAGGATATAAAGAGGAGCCCCGTTTCCCGGGCGCGGGAGCCGGGCGCGGCGGGAGCGGCGGCCCCGGTGCTGGCCATGGTGCTGC
>NW_009232454.1:0-624 GCF_000690835.1 Fulmarus glacialis
AGGATTCTGCGCTTGCTCAGGGGTGAAGTGCCAAAACACTGGAGATGCCCACCGTCCTAGGCATTTGCCCATACTATCCCACTCACCCTGCCACTCATAACTATTCAGCCTAGGGCAGAACTCTGGATGACATTCTTAAATTGCTTGCTAACCTTGGACAAAACCAAAACAATATTCCCAAGGAATACCAATAGATGTATCTTAACTACCCAGGGATGTTCAAGGTACTGACAAGTTATTTTAACGAAGGAGACGACATCATAGAGGAAGGTAGTGAAGGTGCCATTCTCTATTTCCTCCATAAAAAATCTCTCAGAGGAAGAGGTGTAATTGCTAATGGTCTCCATGAGGTGGTACCCGAAATACAGTATCAGCTTCATTACAAATCCCAAATACCAAATAACCCCCAATGGCAGCGTTTTTGGTAACAAATCTCCCAGGCAAAACATCAGTAATCACTGCAGAGCACAGCAAATACATAACACCAATCTTTAACAGGTACAGTAAAAACAAGAGCATGGTGCAAATCAGATAAATTAATATGTTAACAGATATAAATTCCTTAATATGCTCTAGTTAATCTGTTGTTATCTCAACCCTTCGCTGCCCCACGTTTGGCGCCCA
>NW_009232454.1:884-4119 GCF_000690835.1 Fulmarus glacialis
TCCCCAAACCCCTGGTTTTTATACTGAGCATGGTGTCACATGGTATAGAATACCCTATTGGCCAGCTGGGTCAACCACCCCGGCTATGCTCCCCCCTCCACAGGTTCCCCTGCACTTGGCAGAGCACAGGAGGCCAAAAAAAAGTCCCTAGTGCAAGCACCACCCAGCATCAATGGGCCATCAATGCTCCTCTCATACTAAACCCGAAACACGGCACCCCCCCCAAGCTACTGGGAAGAAAGTTAACTCTGTCCCAGCCGGAACCATGACACATGTCTTAGTTTTTTCTTGTTGGCTGTCCATTGCAAGACCACAGCTGTCATATGCAACTAGAAACAGGGACAAGTTTCAACAAATCCTACCAGTTCTTGATCTCATTACACAACACTGTATCTTACAGGGTCCCAAAAATTTGTCTGGTGGGTTACCTGAGAGATCTGGGAAAAGACTTTCCCATGTGCTGCAGAAGAGCCAGAACCCCTCCAGGGGAAAAGCAAGGACAGAAGGGTTTCACAGCTGCATTTTGAGAGTTGTGTTTCAGAAAAGAAACAGTTTTTCTCCTGAATTAAATTGCAAAATATATGGTTAAACTGCAAATGAAATCACTAAAGATTTCCTTCAAGGCCTCTTGCTGTAGATGCAGGAGAAACGAGCAGATTCTTAGGGAAGTTCTGCTCATCGCAGATAAAAAGCTGTTTCCTGAAGGGGCTGGCAGCAGGGATGGTAATTTAACGGATGCAGCCACATTAAGGACAAGGGGAAGCCTGTGGGAGTCTGAAATTTGCAGCCAAGAAGCACAGCAGTCAGAGCAGAGGATCTGGAAACAAACCACCTCAAAAGGGAAATACTGTGGATGTGCCATTTCCATCGCAGGGCTGGCCAGTCAGTCAGGTGCAAGGAAAAAGTCAGAAACCAGAGAAAGCCTTTTCACTCCCCCCACCACTCCAAGGAACATTTGATCTACGAGTTTTATGGAAATGCATTTTTCTGCCATCAAGAGGAGAGAAAGACAACAGCTAACTGGTTAAATATTTTGCATAAATACTTATAAAAGTGTCAAAAACTGATAACCACTTCCAATTTATTGCTTTGGCACTTAAACTGTGAAAATACTGGAGGAGGAAGGGGATTAGTGAATAGTGTGTTTATAGGACTGTTGCCACCCAATGTCAAATGAGAGTATAAATATAACCAGAAAGATCACAGAGATGGGATTTCAACCAAAGGCTTAGAACAATAGGTTTGGAACAATAAGTATCTTTAATCAGATATGCTTAAAGGAGCAAATATCACTCTGTTGGGATTGTACCTTCCCCTCTTTCAGGGGGGAAGCATTCTGCTTATTTCAGAATAAAGCAACGTATATTTGTCATCAGAGCTCATGATTCGAAGAGGGATAACAGCAGCAGGTCTCAGCCATGACCTGCTGATTTGTGTCCCCACATAAGTGCCTGAAGTCCTGGGCTGCGGCTGCCCTCAGTTTCACACCCCTCCTTGGCCTCCCCTACTCCCTGGCTGGGGCCATAGTATGTGGGGTGAGACCCTGAGGTGATCCCTGTGCCCCTTTGGACCTGATGCAGGGGCTATAGGGCTGCACTTGCACATTGCGGCTCTCTTCTGGCACCTTCCTGTTCCCTGGAGTGGCGGGGGCCTGTGCCCAGCAGGACAGGAAGTCATCCCCTCAGGGCCAGGGAAGGCCCCACTTGCAGAAGGACAACTTGCCTCCCTGCTGCTCCTGGCTGGGAAGAGCTCCTTGTTGGTGACAGCCCTGCCTGCGCCCGCCTCAGAGTATGGATCTGGTTGATGGACACCCCAGCTCCAGGTAATTTCAGCTCCAGCTAGGCAATGTTCCTGCTCGTAGATGCTCCTTCGTGTTACAGCTGCAGGTTATCTCAGCTCTGGCTAAAGAGGCTACGCATAGCAGATACTCCTCTGTTCAACCATGCTAGGAGCGCAGCCCTGGCTGACGGATGCCACAGCTTGTTACAGCTGCAGCTAATGGACACTCCAGCTGTACGGCAGCTCCAGCAACTGGACACGCCGGATAAGAGATGCTCGTGCTTCTTAGAGCTCTTGCTGATGGACGGTCCGGTGTGTTACTACTCATGAAGCCCCAGCTAATTTCAGTTCCTGCTTCTTACAGCTCTGGCTCTATATTGCAGCTCCGGCTCCTGCATGGTTGCAATGAGAAATGCTGCTGCTGCTCGTTTCAGGCTCAGGTAATTTCAATTCCAGCTACTGGACACTCCAGCTTCTTATAGCTCTGGCTCATTTCAGTTTAAGGTAATTTCAGATCCAGCTTGTTGAAGCTCCAGCTTTTGCATGCCAGTTCCGACTTCTTACTGCTCCAGCTGATGGACGCTCAGGCTTGTTTCAGTTTCAGCTCCAGCTCATTCCAGCTCTGGCTACTGGACCCTCTGGCTAAGAGATGCTCCTGCTTCATACAGCTCCAACCAATGGACACTCGGACTTGTTTCAGTTTCATGTAATTTCAGCTCCAGCTGTATACAACAGCTCCAGCTACGAGATGCTCCAACTACGAGATGCTCCAGCTACAAGATGCTTCAGCTTGTTCCAGCTCAAATAATATGAAACTCCAAGTTATTTCAGCTCCTGCTCTTTACAGCTCTAGCTGAAGGTTTCTCAGCTTGTTTTGGTTTAAGCTCCAGCTCATTCCAGCTCCACTTTGTTGAAGCTCTACCTCCAGCTACTGGATGCTCAGGATAAGAGATGCTCCTGCTTACAGTTCCTGCCGATGGATGCTCCAGCACGTTACTGCTCAAGGTATTTGAAGGCCTAGGTTATTTCAGCTCAAGCTTCTTGAAACTCCAGCTCTACACAGCAACTCTTAGCTACTGGACACTCCAGAAAAGAGGTGCTTCTGCTTCTTACCGCTCCGATTGATGGGTGCTTCAACTTGAGCTTACATACTCTCTTCTTGCTGGATATTCTGGCTTGTTAATTGATGCTCCTTCTTGTTACAGTTTTTGCTTAATTGATGCTCCTTCTTGTTACAAGCTAATTGCAGCAATCTGGGCTTTTGGCAAAGTTGTAAATCAATCACTGTCATAACTTGAATATGAATATTAACTGTCATAATTGTACATTGTCTAAATATTGACTAATTATTTAATAACCATTCCAGTCATTGTACAAACCTTGAATAAAGAGTTGGAAAAAAGCACCTTTCCCCCCAGAGGCTAGCTCAGATGTTGAGTTCGGCCTGGTGCATGCC
>NW_009232455.1:0-10521 GCF_000690835.1 Fulmarus glacialis
TGGTGCATCCCTGGAAAGCGTGTTCCGTCTCCGTCTCCAGCGGGGATCAAACTGCTGAAGAAAACCCTCAGCAAGGAGCCCTGCGGGGCAGGCCTCCGGATCTCACGGCCCCCTGGCTCGTACTGACTTTCAGCCGGGGCTGGTGGGTCTGTGACTCGTCCTCCCGCCCTCAGGAACATCAGCTGTGCAAAGGAAATGTCTCCTGTGGTCAGCTTTGAAATCTCTTCTGTGTAACGCGTAAACTGTTCCTTGCTTATGCAGACTACATTTTAAAGATACTGTTGCTGTCCAAGGAGGCACACAAGCCAATTCCTCACATCTTTGGCACCTCATTAATACCTGTGCTGTTTCTGGCAGCCTTCCTTCTTCCTTCCAGATCAGGTGAAAGAGCAGCGCTTGTATTTTCTGTAAAATTATTTCCCCCTGCATCTGAACACGGGTCACCCACTGTTATCAACAAAAATGAAAGCTGTGGCTGAAATCATTAAAAAGCAACCAAATCTTTGCTGACTCTTCAGAGCTTCAAAGTCTGGAGCACCCGCTGGACCAAACTCTCATGCAGCCTGACGTGGCAGAGCCTGGCAGCTCTTCCAGTCTCTTCTCCTCTGAGCTTACAAAATGCTCGTAAGAAAACAGGTGACTTCCTAAACAGTCCGAAAAATGCTGTGAGGTGGAGCGGAGCCCAAAGCCCCGCCAGGGTGAGCAGCATGCCAGCAAGTGTGAAATGGAGAGTGCCACGCAGAGAGGCCAGGTACCTCGCTGCCTCCTTTCGCCAGCAAGGCGGCAAGGGCTAGATGAAATTACCAGGTGGCAAGCTCCAAAAAACAAATGGAGATACTCTTCACATGACACGCAGTTCTGCTGGGCAACTTGCTGCCAGTGTGGCTCGGGATGACAAATGCATTCAACGTAGGTTCAGAAAGTAGCTATTCACATTCATAAAGAAGACTATGTCATAGGCTGTCAAACATGAAGGTGGAGCCCTCAGACGAGGATTCTCCATTATCTGAGCACAGGGTCCTTCTGAAGGGAAAACCACAATTTCCTTCATAACCAGAAAAAGGATTAAGGACAAAACCAAGAGTAGGACATTTCACAAACACAAATATTGTTTTTGTTCCGCAAATCTTACTGATCTTTTGTCTGACATTAACAAGGATGGCTCTGAATTCTTCCACTACATTAGTAGCTTAAATCCATGTGCCACAACAATCAATACACAACCGTAACAGAGCACGCCTGTCCAAGTTACCGGAACGCTGTACTAAATCCAACCTGGAGTGCTGGCGGAATCGGAGCGAGGTACACTTCCACAGAGACAGAGCCTGAGGTCTATACGGAAACACTCCTCGTGCTTAGGTCATTCTTGGAGTAAAGTGAGGTTAGATGGTGGTTTCCAGTGGGATATGAAGGTTTAGTTATTTCACTGAGAATGTACAACTGGAGCAAGCAAAAGTAAACTGTAAAAAGAGTTTCCTAGGTATATAAATAAACATAAATACTAACACAAACAATTATATCAGATTATGGCAAGTACAGCAGACAATAGTTTGTTGCATTGTTTCATTCTTACTATAGGGAGCACTGTGACCTTTAGGGATTTTAATAAATCAGCTCCTGATGACAATACAAGTAAATGAGAGTGAAAGAGGTTTGTGATTATAGCTGAGGCCCAGGACTTGGGAGATTTGATTTCTATCTTTCACTTTCCTGTAGATTGTCTGTGCGACTTTAAATATATTCCCCATTTTTTGGTGCTATATTTTGGCCATCTTTCAATACAGCAAACTACAGTTGCCCTTTTAACATAAGCCTTACTCTCAAAGGGTGACTGTGATACACCCAAAGCACCAGGTAAAACACATGCTAATAACAACCGCAGTACCAGACACCTTAGCCTCATCCAGTTCTCTTGCACTGGCATGGTGCTCTGCAAAGATGTCTTCAGAGCAGAGCTTCAGGTGGCTGCTTTGCAAGCATCAGGGATCAAAACTGCTCAATGAGGTCTTCGAGGTAAACTGAGCTCTTACAACGCGTATCCAAATTACAGTCTTATCTGAGCACAACCCGTGGGTCAGCCTGAGTCGTGGGTCTCTGGTGTCAGCGGCTGGGATGGGGCACCGCGGGTGCTAGCTGGGAGATGGGGCAGCCCCATCACCTTACAGGCGCTCCGCACTGTACGAGGCACGGCACCGCCTTTGCACCAGGCACAGGCGCTGAGCACCTGCTGACACGCAAACACGTAATAGGGAATGACCCTGAGGTTTCTGCTGCTTACCCAGGAAAATACCAGCTGGAGTTACAGACATTTCTGAAAAGCTTACTAGGTACCTACCTGTGCATCCACAGACAAAACCTAACCCAGAAAAACCCGGTAGTCAGACATTTGCAAATGGTGGGGTTTGACTGCAAAAGGCAACTGGTACTCAAAAGTAACAAACCTAACACTGCAATCCATTATTACCAGCTATTCACTGTAGATGTAAATAGTGTGAGCTTACACTTTTCACACCGTATTTTTACTCAATACCTGCCAAAGACTGGAGTCAAAATGCTGTCAAGACTGTTCTTTTCAGTTTTGATGGTGGTGTTGGGTTAACGGTTGGACTTGATGATCTTAGAGGTCTTTTCCAACCTTAATGATTCTATGATTCTATGATTCCTTGAGAAAGAATCTGAGGGAAAAACATGACTAGGACTCCTTTAAACAAACTAAAAAATTATGCACTCTTACAAATGAATAGAAGAGAAATAGACAGTGAAAGGAAATGTCATCAAAATCCCGGGATCCCAACAGTCACAGAGATGTGAACAATCCTCTGGTAACCCTATAGCTGCATCAAAAGCAAGCGAGCAAGCTGCAGGCAGTATCACTGAAATGATTACTCAGTTCCTCTTGGAAGTTTACATCCAATTCATGTCTTACATGCCCTACGCTCCATGTTCTGCAACAGGCAAAAGAAAACTCAGCCATGTGTTCCTGTTTTAATTACAAACCCAGCCCTTTCAACCCATTCCTGGATGACTTAATCATGCCGGGAGACTGAGCAAAGATGACAGATGAATGTGAGCATAAGAAATACACAGTTGTTAATCTGAACCTTTCCTCTGTGCTGAGTGACTGTGAACTCCTGCTACGATCAGCAGAAGCAAAACACCCAGGGGACCCAGGGGAGGCCTGATCGTGGTTCCAGGACTTGTGTAGTACTTTGCATTGCCATAGAAGCTGCACAACTCACCATATTTGGTATATTTTTCCTTATAAAACCCCTAAGAGGTAAGGTTGTGCACCATTTTGCAGAACGTGAATTGAGGCATAGCAAGTGACTGATTTACCCGCGGGCACATGGAAAGCCATGCCACAGCAGGAGACTGAACCTTGATGTCCCGAGTCTTTGGCTTGTTTGTCAAACACAAGCCCATTCTCCACACCTAATCTGTGCCCAAAGGCATGTGCAATCCAGCAAGAAACAGCAGAAAAGCAGAGGCATAGAAATGTTTAAAGCTACCTTCTGGCCATAACCATCAGTGGTCCAGCTCAGATTACTCTGACACGCAGCATGGTGGTATCCTGGCTAACGAACAGAGCTCCTTCTAAAGAAGGACTACGGCAAGAAAAGCAAAGGGCGATTTTGACCTTATTCAGAATATTCCATCAAATATCCATTACCACCTACACCACAACACTCTATGAAATTGAGATCTCCTAGCAAGTTGACAATGGAGTGTCCCAGGCCCTTCTCCTTGGGATGATAGAAGACGGCTCTCTATTTCATCACTCAGACCAAAGCCCATGGGTTCAGAGGTATTTAATCTCTCTGCAGTGTGTCTGAGCTTTTTCTTTACCACTGATGACTCTTCAATAAAACTTTGTAACTGCAACTTCGTATCCACAAAATAAATCAATTCTAACTGCACAGTCTAAATATGTGAGCATTCTGGCAACCAATTGAAAACAGATAGGTTCCTACTCATAGCTCCATGGCAGCGAAAACCATGACAAACTGAGGAAGATATGTTCAGAAAGTAGAATCTCACACCAATACTCATATGGAAATGATTTTTTCAAAACACTGTGGTATTGCAAACCCAGCCCAATAAACAGCAAGGTCACGATAGCATTGTTCATCATGGCATCTCCTGTAAAATTCAATTTATTCAGCATTTTTGACTGCCAGACCCCTATTTGCTTTTCAGTGTTAAAAGTTAATGTTAACAGCTGAACAAAAGAGTCATCCTCAATCCCCACTAATTATTTCTATTGGTTCTAAAACCCAGGAATTAGACTATATATTCCTGGGTGCTGCAACCTTACCTATAGAATAGTTGCCTAAATACCAACACGGAACATTGCATACTTGCTACTTACAATAATAAAAAATAACAATTTTATTAGTTACTAATGCTGTGAGAGATTTTATCTGTATGTTTGTTTCTCAACGCAAACATAAAAGCTTACCTTTGCTATAGAACACTACAAAGAAAAAAATGGAATCAACAGTGGGAAAGAAAGTAAGTTTAGGTTGTGTTGTTATTCACAGTAGTGCATACACAGCATTACAAAATCCATGTTAAAAAGGAGCTATTCACACCTGAACCCAGCAGAGATGAATTATAGGACTCAGCACATCTCTTCCATCTTCCCCGTTTGAGAGCAGAGGGACCCTGGAGAATTCGTAAGTGCTTCTCAGAAGATGACGGTTCACACTGTCACTCCAGACTATCTGGAGACTGCATCGTATCGCCAGGAGAGGAACACGGCCAGTTCAATAATGCTATCCCAGGGGCTCAGTCTTTAAAGCAAACTTGGCTTCTCATTCACTCTCTTTAAAAGTTCTCTGCAAATGAAACTGATAAAAGATTCCTTTTGTGTGTGTAAAGCATATTACAGAGGGACAAGAGTTAAGTAAAGAAATCTAAGACTTAAGTAAAGCTTTGCTTAGATAATGCTTTGCTGAAGTGATTGTCTGGATTACAATCTTCCATTAAAATCAACACCCTAAGTAAAATGTTTTTACTGGAACAACAGCTCCCCAGGGAAGTGGTCATGGCCCCAGGCCTGTCAGTGTTTAAGAAGGCTTTGGACAACACTTTTAGCTATATGGTTTAATTTGTAGGTTGCCCTGTGTGGAGTCAGGAGTTGGACTCGATGGTCCTCATGGCTCCCTTCCAGCTCAGGATATTCTATGATTCTGTGCATGTTGTTGGGCAAAGATAGAAGTACCCATGACAACTATGTTTAAAAAGCATGCAAACTTGTCAGTTTAGAAGGACATATAGTGGTCTTCCTGAGAACCTGTTGGAGCTGCACTGGATATTTCTCTGGCTAGACACAAATGATCATGATCAAATGCATACAATTAACTTAATAGGCAGGAACAATTACACAACAAAGTCCTGAGTGAAGGCTAAATTTAATCCACTTGGAGATTACATAAACATAATATAGTGATGACCAAAAAAAAGAGACACTCTGATGTCTCTAACCATCCATCCAATGCTGAGCAAGGTGTGAAAGCTGATCACGTTTAAGTGGTTAGGAGGATCTAGAGGCTGGCTGAGCTATCAGCTATGGCTGAAGCTATCAGCTAGACAAGCAAGGTGGGAAGAAGCATTCCTCTCCTCATGATACTCCAGCTTTTTGCACTGGGGGGATTTTTCAGCTGTTGCCATGCCAACCATCCTTTTGGCTTGCTCACCCTTATACAAGAGATTTTATCTGTTTTCAATGGTTCCTAATCCAGGAAAGGACTTAAGCATGTGCTTAACCTTAAACAGATACTAAAGTCTCATTGAAGCAAAGAGGGAAGCATATGCCCTGGCTTAAGAATCAGTGCCAAAGCAAGGAGAATTATTTCAGTGGTCTGGGAACCAACTTTGTGGTTTTGCTCTTTCCTCCCTTGCACAGAGAAGACGTAAGCACTGGTTGACTCCCCAGAAGGGGAGGGAGCATGCTGCAAGCTCTCTGCTATCATCCGAGGATCTCCACCTAGCCATCCTGCGGGGCCAGCAAGGGTATGTGCCACTGCCAGTGCAGAGAGATGGCTAAAACCCGCCCTACAGTCCTTTGTAAGCAGCATCATGGGTATAAGTTCAATGCCTCGTTACTTTTATTGTGCTTTTATCACAGATTGCAATGGCCCAGGAAGCCTTGAGTAGAATTCAGAAATACTCAGGGACAAGAACTACATGCTGTTTGAAGATTGGGGACATATTATTTCCAGTGAACCTAACCTGCGAGAACCGTCAGAGTTCCTTCTCTGTTAATTGGAAAAACTACGCTTTCACTGTATTTTTCACTCAGTGAGCTCATTACTGAGCAAGGGGATGGTACCACGCAGGGAGAGGCAAAAGGAAGTCCCAGGAGCAAGAGGAGCCAGCTGTGTCTGGTGAGCAGGAGACATCAGCTTCGTCTGTAGCAAAAAGGTAAAGTATTGCTGCTACCAAGCAATTCACACGTGAGATTGAGCAAAGGGCAGAGGACTTCTTAGATATCTGGGCAGCCTTAGTATAAGGCTACAGTGACAGGTAGGTCTCGCACTAGCCTTTCACAAAGGTGCTAGCTCATCACAGCCACAATGAGCAGAATTCAGCTCATTACAGCCCTGGTATCAGCAGGGGTCCTGGACATGCGTTTTTTCCTCAAATGTACCTCTGCCATTTAATTAATTAGAAAATAATTAGCCTAAGTTTTGGCAGGTCTTCAAGTGGTTGCAGCTTTCTATAGTGAGTAGGGTTTTCTAACAGCTCGTTGCTGTCCTCTCACTGAAATGCATAGTAAAACATGGGCAAAGATGGGGATTAAATCAGGGACTTAGTAGCATCAGGGGTGGGCCAGGGCTGAGCACCCTCCAGAGACCCACCCACTGATGCGGACAGTCAGGGATCAATCGGTTCTTCCCCATACATTGTGGCAAACACTTACATACCCCACAAGGGGCCTTGTTCACTGATAAATACCAGATTGCCTCAACAGGGCTGTTCTGGGGCTTAAATTTCCTGAAAAATGCAGCTTTTATTAAAGATAATTAAGCATTGTTTTCTTTGGGGTGAGTCACTGAGCTGCATCATGTACTGCTTTCACATTTTGGAAGATCAGTATGATGATACCGGGGAAATATAATCATTTTGATTACCACAGCAAGAGCAAGGGCAGCAAGTTCGGATCTTAAATTTCACAATGAACATCTATTATTACTCCCATATTAACAAAGCAGAGTCCTGAACATGTTCATTTGTTACTCAGGGCTCCTCGGGAAAATTGGAATAACTATTGTTCCATCCCACTTGCTAGATACTACAGCTTTGCAGTTCACCAGTTCAAGACAAATTCATACTGACTTCAGGAAACTATTAGGATATTTTAGCCAATTGTCTTGTAGCAAGAAGTAATCACTTGTGAACAGCAAGGATTAAACTCCATCCTCAATGAGGTCTAAGCATCTTTTTAGGCACTTTTTCAGGAACACTGCATTGGAGAAGCCAAGATTCATAAGCAGTCTTGTAAAAGAAGCTTTTGCATCACCAATAAAAATCTGTGGAAGTTAACAAAGACTTTGCTGCCACTTATTCCATGGAGCCAAATCTTCACCACCTTTTCAGCAGCAAGGGCGGGATTCACCTCCAGCCGTTCAGAGGAAGGAGACACTGCAAATTTAGGGCATATCCACCTCAAACACAAGGCAGTTCTCCCAGGTTCTAGTTCACATCTGAAATGTTTCAATTCCACTTGCATTCAGGTTTTCTGAAATTTCCGTGGTCTGATCTCCAGCTGATGAAATAGGACTATGACCATTTGTTTGAGAAGAATCTGCTCCATAACATGAAAATTAGCTGTAGTTAAGAAAATAATGAACCTCAAGACTATAATTCTGTTTTGCAACACATGTAGCAGATCACAACTTGCAGCAGTACAAAACTTCTGCGTGTATCTGTTCCCAGCTGAGGAAGCTGTTGTAGAATTGTTGTGGAAAGCTAGATTCTTGGTTCCTTCTTGTTTAGACTTCAGAGGACTTCAGGGCTTTACAAGTCTTGGAAAAAATTGACCGATTTTTTCTTTAAGGTAACTAGAAAATGGAGACTGGAGGAGTGAAGAATCTTCTAGAAAAATAATTATAGTTGTTCTTAATGATTATAAAAAGTATGAAGACATACAGAAGAGTTAGATTTCTTGTGGAAAATTATGAATTCTTTCTAAAACTTGATCACCTACAAAATACATCTATGTTTGTGACAAAGCTTTTCAAATGAGTCCGATTAGTTTCCACAAGAATTTCTCAAGGGGTTGGTTTCTAAAGCTAATTTTATTCCTAATACCTGCAATAAATTATTTTGACCACTTTCTGAGTTCCAGGCTGCCACAAATTATCCAAACCACACTACGGGAATAAAACATTTTAAAGCTTATCATTCCTACAGACTATTTTGATTATTTTATTCAACTAAACTTAAACAGGGAAAAAAAAAAAACCACAAGGGAAAATCTTGTGTGGTTTAAAGCCATATTTACCTGGTTTCAGCTCTTGTCTTTGTCTTAAGTTAAAGCTATACTCATTAACTTAAAACAATAAACTCAAACTTTAACATATTTGGGTTGAATTTGACTCAGAGTCTGGGCAGCATCCCTGGTAGGGTATTAGCCCCAACCCTATTTGGCTTTTATAGATGTACAGTGGTTTAAAGCTCCATGGACAATGCTAGTGCCTTTGAGATAGCCCAGATATATTTAATTTTATATAAAAGCACAAACACCAGTCTGCCACAGCCTTAAAAAGTGTGCCCCGACAGTGCCAGCATACACCGAAGCCCCACTGTAAATACTGGGAAGTCCTGTGATGAAGGAAGGCACAAAAAGAAAGGACAAACAAATGGATCATGAATTTCTAAATAAAATGTGGGATTTTCTTGAAGATGCATGAGTATGCAAAGGACATTTATCAGTAGGAGGGACTTTGTAAAAGCACTCTTCTTGCTACCATCTCGAACTTTGTAGATCTACAGTGTATGCTACAAAGCCTCTGCCTGTTGAGAAGAGAAAACAAGTCCTTCTTACTAGTGTTACCTGATTTTCTGAACACTTCTTTGCCTCTGCTTTCCTTCCCAGCCCCTCAACCACAAACCAAGGTTACATTAGTGTCTCGGTGCTGCCTGGTGTTACCTTGGTCACACACAGGTCACTGTGGTAAAAGAAGTATTTACTAACAGTTGCCGCACAGCCATGTCCAAGACAGTGCCATATTCCCCTGAATTTAAAGCACGAAACAATTTTTGAAGTGTTGTGGCATCTTAGAAAAGCAATTCAGTGTTGTCAGCATTGGATATTCTATTGTATTCTCCAAACCTTGATAAAAGCTCCAATAGGTTCAGTGAAAATCCCTGGAGTACATGTCTGATAACATAGAAATGTAATTTAAATGCTGTTAGCTGATCACACATCATTTGTGAGAGAACTGTAGATTAAGTGATAGG
Source organism: Fulmarus glacialis (assembly GCF_000690835.1). NCBI lineage: Eukaryota > Metazoa > Chordata > Aves > Procellariiformes > Procellariidae > Fulmarus > Fulmarus glacialis. Next base: position 9,469 of record NW_009232455.1, read on the forward strand.
GCACTACTTGCTAAATGAAAGCCAACTTCTGCCAATAATCATAAAAATATAATTGTTCAAGTGTTTAATACAGGTCCCAGTAGCTAAAGGAGAAAAAACCAGACTGTAATCCCTTTGCAAAGACTGGGTGGAGGCTCACTCTGCAGCCCAGTGAGCGGAGTTGCTGCTAGGATGATGCACCGTCCCCAAGATACCGTGTCCCATCGTTGCCAACTCATCACAGCGGACACTGCTCTGAGCATCTCCATGTTACATCTGGGTGTTGCAGACAGTGGCTGCCGGTAACCTACAAACTGCCCGGCTGTGTGCAGAAGTCCCCGAGACTGCGGGTGGAAAAGAGGCATCCGAAAGCTGAGGCCAGTCATTAACGGCTGGCAGGATTGCTGTGTCCTAACAAAACCACGGCACCAAGCTCTCGCCCCTCCACCGCGCGAGCCCCCTCCGGTGCCCGTGGCCCTCAGTAAGCCAGGCACCGCGCTGCCCTGTCCTTCTCCGGTAGCTGTGCTTGCCGCTGCCAGGGATGGAGCACAGCCCTTTTCCTGCAGCCCCCGGGGAGAGCCAGAATCCCCCGCAGCCGCCCACGTCGCGGGGGGAACCAGCACTTCACCCTTTCTCTTGCTGTTCTCTCCAATGTGCTTTCCGCAGAAATGCTCTGTAATTTCACGACAGCAGGTATCACAGACACAGCACCTTTTATGCAAATATTAGGCAAGGTTCACGCCACCCGACATCTGAACTTGCAAAAGCAAAGCTCTCAGTCCAAAATGCTAGTTTGAATTATTTTGTTGGCGTGGCAAAAAACACAGTATCATGCAACACACGAAGGCAGCCAAAACAAGTATCTACAGAAAAGATTTGCAAAACAATTTTCACTCACGGCAAAACTGAAGAAAATCCCAACTCCCACAGTACACATATAGAATGACCAGTTCCAGAAATAAATTGCTATCTCTGCTTGCATGCTCTGCTCTGTATGCTTATATTGCTTGCCAAGACTTTTTGGAGAAATGTTTATTTAAAAAATATGCTGATTCATCAACACTGATTTTTTAT
>NW_009232455.1:10553-11365 GCF_000690835.1 Fulmarus glacialis
AGTTTCAATATCCAATTTAAAATCCAGTTTCAATAGTCTAAATGAAAAGTTCCAATTTTTTATTCAAAGCCAGTTTTTTACTATGAAAACGTGATCACTTACAGTAAAAATGTAACATAAAACAAAAAAAAAAGAAAGTCAGAACAAAATATTTAAAAATATTCTAAGCAAGTGGTTACAACTGACTGCCTTAATTTTTTTGTTTTCAGTGGTTCCTCACATCCTAACCGTACATCCAGAAATCTGTTTAGTGGTCTTAAGTCTTTTCTCATTATTTTGTCCCTGCAGCATTCTTCTAAGTACCGTCAATAGGTGTCAAAGCTCGCTATTAGCACAATTCCGACAAACTCAGAGGGCCCGCAATGCAGGCAGTCAAGCCAGACACACCAAGGCAGTCACATCCCCGTGTGTAACAAGCCTGAGTACCTGCACTGACAAAAAATTCCCGTTACAATGCTCCTTACGTCGTCTTCTGCTAATGCTCCATCACAGCATGGCACACAGGAGACAGCACTCTGAAACCCCCTTTGGACGTAAAAGAGAAAGTTTATTTTGCCTCCCTCGAGCACTTATTTTGTTCGCTTAGTAACAGCTTTATGCCGTACGATCATTAATTAATATTTGCTCCTTCTTTCTTACTCTCGTCTATCCTTTTCTCTCCTTCCTGCAGGGAGCGCGGAGGGGTAGCCGGCTTCCCAGGGAGCTGCCCCCCCGGGGGTCGCCCGTGCGATGGCCTGCGGCCGCTCTCAGCCCGCGGCAGGGCTGCAGGAGAGGCTCCTGCCTCCGCCGACCTTCCCGGGGGCGAGGGGCGG
>NW_009232456.1:0-2528 GCF_000690835.1 Fulmarus glacialis
TTATTAGTATAGCCTGCTGACCCTCACACTCCAGCCAGGGCATTGCACAGCCTTCAGCTGGGAAACACTGATGTTGTCCTGTTTGACACCTCCTCCGCAACCCACATGTACACTTCCCCAGTTCTATTTTTTGCCTCCTCCACCCATTTTCTTAAAGAAAAGTTGTTCTCTTTTCTCACAGCTTAATGTCCCCAACTGCCTCCTGCCTATTTCCCACTCTGACGACAACTGCCCTCCCCAAGTCTTCTCCTCCCTTAGCCCTCGTAGTCCCTATGCTCCTTTTGCTTAGGGCCACCCACTCCTGCTTCCCAGCCCTATCTTGGCCTTCATCGGGGGTTTGCTAAGAGGCTGGCGAAAGAGCAAAGGAAGACCACTCCTCAGCCCCCAAAGAATCCACCTCGCCTTTGCTGTCCACGCTCCTCCGTGGAGCTCTCCCTGCTGCTGCTCCACCACCACCTGCATCTGCCCCTTCACGTTAGGTTTCTGGGCTGAAGCGTAAGGAGCAGGGGTAGGAGACAGACAGGGAGGGCACATTGAGATGGTCTTGTTTTCTCTGAAAGTTACATCACTTCTCAATTGCCCGGGTCACCGCTATCTCAGCCTGGCACCCTGCTGCTCTATCCCTCCCTGCCACATCTGCAGCGATCCTTGCCCTCCTTTCCCTCCAGCATGCAGAGCGGAGAGCGGATAACAAAGCTTTTAGTGCAGGCTGTGGTCAGAAAGGAACTGAGTGAAACAGTTACTTTTACTGACATTTCTTTGTTTCCATGGCTATTAGGGACAAAACTGAATAAGAAGGTAGAATCAGCTCTGCACTGTAGTTGAAGAGCTGCAAACCCTGCTGAGACACTGGTCCTCAACTTCGTGCTTTTTTTTTTCCTCCTGTCTACATCTAATGCTTTTCTATTTAATTGCTCTGACAACATTTGCCTAGTGGAGATCAGAATGTAGGATTTAGAAGAGAGAATAACTGTTAATGAATGTAACAGTTTATGTAAATGAGAAGAGTGCTTAAATACTTAGGTTGCAGACTTTGCAGAAAGCTCAACACCCCAAAGCTTTGCAAGCTCGGTGCTGTACTTTAAGCTAATCCTACACGGTATAACAGCCATGCCTGTGTGTGGCTTTTCATGTGGAGGGAAAGGAAGTATTAAAAGCTTCTGTAAAAAGATGCCCAAAGGAAGCCACTCTTGGTAAATAAGGTTTATTGGCCCTGCAAAATCAAAATATGCTACACACCCTTGAGCCCTCTGTATGGAAATTGTATTTATCATTTACATGCACGGAGCAAAGTATATTTTTAACACTAAAAAAAGAAAAAAAAGCAACAAACAGACCAGATAGATGCTGTTGCATTTGGAGGGTTACAAAAAGGTAACCCCAAAGAGGTCGCATGCTCTAACTGGATTTTTGGATTCTATTTGGATTTTTCTGAAAACGAGAGTTCCGCTTCACCCACAGTTCAGAGGCCAAGCCCAATAGATGTGGGGGTTTTGTGCACTGGATCTTCGCTCAAAAGCTTACCTCTTCCTTTCCTGGATTTCAGAAGTTTAAATGATGCTGAACTTGCTCTTTGGGAAGGGGGAAGAGTTTTACTCACTTCAGTGCTGAAGTGCCTTTGGTTTTGTGGCAAAACCTAGCACGTGGCTTGTTTCATGTGGGAAAATGAACCCTGTTTGTGGGGAGCAGTGATTGTGGGGGCTGTCAGGGTGTTTCTGGGGCTACCAAGGATTTGGTTGTAGGTGCTTTCTCCACCCTACTTTGTTACAGTGAAAGGGAGGGAACCATTACATCTTGAAACGTTTACAGCTTAGAGAGGGTTGCTGGCAGAGCCCCAGAGAGATATCACCAGCCTGATTTGTGACTCTAGACCTCATGGTGACAAGCACCTCCAGCATGCAAAGAAAAGTGGCCCAGGTTTCTCCTCACATGCCCAGTCCTTGTTCTCTCCTTCTCTTCTGTTTCTCCTTTTCCTTCCCCACCTTTGGGCCATTACACTTTTAGCTGTGTCTGGAGCGGTTTGCTGCTGTGTACACATTACAGATGGTGGTAGAGCACACATTTCTTTTATGATAGATATATTGAACCAGGCCCTAAACCCCAGCACGCTCTATCTACTTAAAGCATCTGCAGCAGCAAATCCTTCTCTTCCACCTTTCCCTGCAGCTCCAGGCAGTTTCTTTGCTATTCATTTTCCTATCGCACACAGAATGGACTACAGCTAATTTCTGTGTTCAGAGGTTTACACTGAGACTCTCTTCAGACTCTGACTCCCCTGGGATGAGAGGAAAGAAAAGGAAGAAAAAGAAATTGGGAAAAAAAAAAAAAAGACTACTAACTTCAATGATACCATGGTTGGAGAACAGCAGCGCCTCAGGTCGCGGCAAGCATGGAAGGACGGTGAGAGCACCACACTCCCCTCTTCTCCCTTTCCTGCCCTCTTCTCCCTTTCCTGCCCTCCTGACATGGTGGCTGGAGACCCTGACTCTGGGGTCCAGGAACAAGGGCGGGCCAGAAAGTCCTGGCAA
>NW_009232456.1:2559-12176 GCF_000690835.1 Fulmarus glacialis
ACAGGCGAACAGTGAAAGAGGCTTATGCACACTCCTAGGAGCAGAGGATCTGCCATAGCCCAGATAGCCTGAGGGTTCATGTTTTGTTTAATAGCACGTTCATTGTAATTTCCCTCAAAGCACGCCACAAATGGGAGAGTCAGTAATTGACATCCTTTGAGGGTCTAATCACGCTCACTATTTGAATCTCTAAGTATCAGAACAAACAAACAGGCTGTGGAGGCTGTCCATGTTACATATTTCCACTGGCATTTTTTCCAGGACGCATTTCTGACCAGAAATCAGGCCTTCCTTAACAATTGTGCTAACCACTAGGTTATTATATAGAGGGAGAGAAAGGAGGTGCCACACCCCTGCCCTTCTTGCTGGTATTTGGGGTGGGTGGGAGAGAAGAAAGGAATAGGCAAATGTTTTAGGACCCACCACAGCCAGAGAAAGGTAGATATCAAAATTAGATGAGATTTAATCTTTGAAGGTGTCTCTATAAAGTCAGTGCTGAGCCAGAAAGCTTGATAAAGACTAAATCAAACCTTCCCACTTCTAAAAACAGGCATCTACAATATAGTTGTACATCTGCCTAAACTGATCATAATCGCCCTGGGCCCACACTGCTCTTCTTATCAACTCACTCTCATCCTTATTCCCACCTCTTTGATTTAATGGCAGATCTCTTGGGACACTGTACATCTTTTGCTGTCTTACCAGATTTATGTTGTAGCATCTCTCTAGGCCCTGTTATATCACAAATAAATACCGTTTCCAAAATGCAGGGTTCTTTACTTAGCAACTTTGCATCATTTTAGTGCTTTGGCTCTCTAGGATGCTATGATCATTTTAGGTGGTGCTAGGAAAAATACATACTTTTTATAAGGAGTAAGTAGGACAAATGTCAAGAAGCCAGAAATCCTCAAAAATTGGCATGTTATCACGTGCTGTAAGAGCAGAAATGTTTGTCACACCCACTTTATGATTTCCTGCCATAATTCCATTTCTTAAAAAAACCTTTACACATCCTCAGCCCCCCCAACTAAACTAAACTAAAAGTTTCTTCCAGGGCTGTTTAACTGCGTCAGGCTTACTTCCGTGAGACAGTTAAAAAATCCCCAACACCTTCTGTACTAGGGGCGTTACAGTCATCCAAATCCTGGACCTTTAACAAGAAGCCAGCTGCGCCAGGCATATGAAGCACCCTCTCGCATTGCTTGTGCGTAACCTCTGCAGGAGCATGCGGACTAACCCCAAGGAACTGCCAGACGAGGCTCTCTGCCTTTTCACAAGAGATGGGCTGCAATGCTACCTCCCGTCAGGCTGACAGAAGTGCATTTCTTCGAAAACCACAGAGCTCTGACGCTACGTTTCTCCAGCAGGCTGGGGTTGGTGAGAACATCGCCCACAAACCAAGGAAACGGTCAGTGATCTCACCCTTTGTGAAGAACATGAGCAGGAGGTGAAAGACTAAACAAGTGGGAACCAGCTGGCCTGAAAGGAAAACAAGATATGCAGCAGGATCCCGTCCTCCTGCAAAAGACAAAAAGTTGGAAAAATATGAGGCAAAAAGACACACACACCCAGTTTAATACTAGTTTGCACATTTTGTTCTAAGGAGAAAGTCAATGGGGACCTGCAGCACAGGTCAGGCTGTAGAAGAGTTGGTACCAAGTGTCAGAGCTGGGCTATCCTCCACTGCACTCTTACGTTTCCCCCCCACCCACTGACATAACCAAATCACCCAACCCTTTCCCACAAAGCAGAATTTTACTGCAGCACTATGTCAAGTTTATTGTTACACAGAAAAGAGGAACCAAAAGCTTTCTGGAGAACTTTACCTATTGCTCTCCATTAGAAAACTGTTAGAAGTTACCCTCCAATTGAGGTATTATTAAAGTTACGCACGACCACATGTTACTAAAAGCAGTTATGCCACTGTGAGCAATTCAGTGGTTTGTCATACCTCGCTTCCCGTCACTGGTCCATTTGGAGTAGGAAGGACCATGTAGCTTTCACTTGTTTTAGCCAGAAACTGATAAATTGATGTTCTTCCAAAAAGACTGCTACCTTTGCTCCTTCCATAATATGCAATACCAGGAGTCAGCGAAAAAATACCCATTTCAGCCCATCAAAGCCTTCTGAAGTTTTCAGGATTACCACATGGGCAGAGGACACAAACATCACAAATTCTGGTCGGAATGATGGCTTGGCAATGCATCCAGCTCCAGCAGCCGCGATTGCTCAGTAAGCAAAGGATGGCAGGGAATCACTGCTCCCCGGGCTGCGCAACCCCATCCCTGCTACCAGGAGCACGGGCTATGCAGGATGGAGATGTGCCTGGTCACCAAATTTTTGAGATCCTCTCTCCCTCTCCAAAGCCTTAAGCACCGCTGAAGTTAACGTTGTTTCTATTGTTTCTTAAATAAATATGTGACATCAAAAAATTACTCTGTAGATTCTCCCTCATCTATATTTACCAGGCGTAATACCAGCTGCCTACACAATTTTTGTCTTGTTAATGCACAGCAATAATCATAGATCCACCCACAGCCCATCTATTTTGGTAGAGTGCAGAAATAGACATTAAGCCTACAAATGTCAGAGCATGCCTTCATTTTAGATGTTAGTATTATTTAAATTAGCACTTGAATGATGTTTCCACAACGTGATAGCTTTTCAAATGATGGTATATTGCACATGAAGTGCACCGGCCCTGCTTTAAGCACCTTCAACCCATTAGGCCCGTCTATAATTTGGTGCTTTTAGAAATGCAAACGCATTGCAGAAGAGATGTGGTCTCTTTGTTTATGCCCAGAAGTCCCCAGGGAAACGCTGATGCCATAATTACCTGAGTATGGTTTGAACATCAGGCTCTGGTCGGGAGGTAAACGTGCCTTGCGCTTGTTGTCCAGACGTATTTGAGAACAGCTGTGTCTTGGTGGTTGGAACAGCGTGTTCTCTTGAATGTGTCCTCTGCATTTCAGAGCAAGCGCGACATCTGAAAGCAACGCTGTTGGAGGGAAAAGGTGTTAACTGGAAAATGGAAGTAGCAAATCCTGTTTTCTCTGTAGCTCTGGGAAAAATAAGAGCAAATCCTTCATTTTTGTTCTGATCACTGAAAACCCAGTAAGATTAATTAAAAGAAAACCTGGGAAGAAAGACTGGTTCTTTGAGACTTAATGGGCATAGGGAAGCTTATTGCAAGGAAGTCTTAAATAAAACAAATAAAAATGAATAAGTGCAGAATAGGACTGCAGTTAGACCAGATCAGCTCAATGCTGGTTTCAAGAGACACAAAATTAAATCCTGCTCGACCAGAACGGTACAAAAGGAGACACCCAGGATCAGATTGCTGGGGACAATATGCCTGTTGTAGCGTGTAAAAGTGCTTCCATAGTTCTCTCACACAAGAGCTGAGGCTAAACACTGCATCTGAGGCATCCGTTTTCTGAGAAGGCCATATCTATCATTTAGTAAGTCCTCTCATTACAATAAATTCTTTGACCATGAACATCACCTTTTATTACAAATAGTGTGCGAATAGAGCATCGTGCTTCATCGGGCAGGAGAATAAGTTAATTCTCCTCTCTAAAATAAGAGCCTTAGTGTGCTACTTGCACACTGTGCGTAGCGCAGGAGCCGTGCGACCACGACACCGTCACACACACACACACACACACGAGCTGCACGTACAAAACCAACAGTGACACCTCGTGGGCAATATTCAGGTACAAATTTAATGACTATGTTTTCTTCTGATGCATCAACTTTAGCAGACTGCTCACTAAAAAAATTAAGGCAAATTGTTTTTGTAGCACTGGGGGGAAAAAAAAAAATCCCCCTTTACTGAGTGCTGGAGAGGATAGTGCAGGCAGCCCAGCAGCTTCATACAGAACTAGTCTTGTGTCCTCCTGGAAAAACGCTGATGGATGCTGAGTGGCTTTGGGGGCATCAGATGTACACTTTGAAGGAAATCTCCCACTTATCCCTACTTACTCTGATTTGGTTTGCATCATAGTGCTGTCTCAGCACAGAAAACTAAATTGGAAGACGTCTTTCAGGAGCACATACTGCATTGACAAATGGGCACCCAGTCCACAGGACCAGACTTGACCTCAGCTGAAGCAAGGAGCCCTGAGATGCAGCACAGATGCAGCCGCCCCAGCGCCATGCACAGATCCAGCTGCATTCCTCAATGTTTAGCAAGCCAGGCTTTGCATGGTGTTATTGCGGCTGCTTCCAGGCACTGGGTAGCCTGGATCTACTCTTCGCTTCACGCTGTGTCCCCGAGTATCTCTATTCCCCAGAGCTGCCGATGACACTCAACTAGGAGGAGCTGTGGACTCCCTCAAGGGTAGAGAGGCCTTACAGAGAGATCTGGATAGACTAGGGAGCTGGGCAATCGCCAACCGTGTGAAATTTAACAAGAGCAAGTGCCAGATTCTCCACCTGGGACAGGGTAATTCTGGTTATATGTACAAATCGGGGGACAAGAGGCTGGAAAGCAGCCCCCAGAAAGAGATCTGGGGGTTGGGGTTGATGGCAAGTTGCATGTGAGTCAACAGTGTGTCCTGACAGCCAAAAGGGCCAACTGTGTCCTGGGGTGCATGAAGCACAGCATAGCTAGCCGGTCAATGGAGGTGATTGTCCCACTCTACACTGCACCTTGAGTAGTGTGTGCAGTTTTGGGCACCTCAACATAAGAAGGACATCAAACTATTAGAGTGTGTCCAGAAGAGGGCAACCACCATAGTGAAAGGCCTCGAGGGCAAGACTTATGAGGAACGGCTGAGGTCACTTGGCTTGTTCAGCTTGGAGCAGTGAGGCTGAGGGGTGACCTCATCACAGTCTACAACTTCCTCAAGAGGGGCATCAGAGGGGGAGGTGCCGATCTCCTCTCTCTGGCGACCAGTGATAGGACAACGTGGAAATGGTATGAAGCTGCATCAGGGGAAGTTCAGATTGGACATTAGGAAAAGGTTCTTCACTTGAGAGGGTGTTCAGTCACTGGAAGGGGAAGTGGTCACGACACCAGTTCAAGGAGCATCTGGACGATGCTCTTAGGCATATGGTTTAGTTTTAGGTAGTCCTGCAAGAAACAGGGAGCTGGACTCAATGATCCTTATGGGTCCCTTCCAACCTGAGATACTCTATGATTCTGTTTCGGGTAGCCCACTTGCCCAGCCAAGGGAAAAGTAACTATAGGCTCAAATCAGCTTTTTTGTGTTTCTTCTGTTCTGAAACAAGGTTTGCAACTGGACGGCTACTCTGGACATGAAGAGAATGTTTATACTATACAGAATACTTCACTCCTGCTTCATTCACGCTCAAAACTGGATGGTACAAGCAGTTTAAACTTTTTTGACAAAAATGGCCAATACATCTAAAGATCTGCAACTCCAAATAGTAAGTGTATGCAGGCGATTGAAGTAATCATTTGGACATAGAGTACACACAGCCAGTGCAACTAGGTCTCTATTTTGAAGTCAGATATAGACCTGTTTCCCACACTAAGAAGTGACATCTCATAGTCCTGCGTTTTACAAGCACAAGCTCACTCAATACTTCTCCCCATGTACGTTCCAGCAAGACAAGATGTATAGCATTTATGTCATCTCTCAGCGTGCACTCTAACCAAAAATAAACCCGATATATTAAAACATTCTAACCTTCTTTTATCAGAGTGAAGACTTGAGTAAGTTGTAATTTGAGTACAGGAACAGTTTGGATAAGCTCCAAAAGAAGTTCTTCTGACGGTAAGACTACAAACTACAATTCCCAATTCCCTTCTTAAAAAGTGGTTGCTGAGCAAGTGTTCTGGAGAGAATAGTAAAGGAGTGGAAAACCTTCTCAACTCAAATGAAACCCCAACACAACATTTTGGTAAAGGAGCACCGCCAGCTCCTTCCTTTGGTCCAGAATTAAGGTCAGCATTAAAATAAAACCAAACAACACACCAAGTTCCAATCTGTCCAGATTCCACTTCATTGCAAGCCAGTCAGCACACAACCCATTAGCTGCTCAAGGCACACAGCAATCTCTGCTTTACTCCCCAGCTTTTTACTGTCGTTGCCGAGTTTAATATGCTTTCAGACAGAGTGAGCTAACATATTAAACTTCAAGCATATAAACTCTACCCCTTGCACACCAGATGTCTGGAGGAAGGATATAGCTAAGCATTCAATATGCCTTTTTAGAAAAGAAAGTTAAATTTTGTTCTTTCTAGTCACTAGAAAGACTGAGGAAGGCAAAGCATACGTTAAATGCATTGAACAGCAGCTAACACTGACAGTAAAAGCTGAACTACAGAAATACAGAATCAATTACAGTTCTTCAAATGGATGGTGTAGCCTGGCATAAAGCTTGAAATGTTACGGCCTGCACATGCCTGTCAACACCCATCTATGACTACAAAGACTGAGTGGATAATTACTATTAACAGTACCTGGGGTTATTCACCTCAACACACAAAGGGCAATACACACTAATACCTATGTGGTTTTAGGTTTAGATCAAGTGTCGAAATGTAGACCCTCTGGATCATGCTAGTAATACCGAATTCTTGGACCAAACTGCTGAAATTCTTTCCTATGTTACAAATTGCTTTCTTGTAGTGATATTAAGCAAAGCAGTGTCATGTTGAAGACGGCATAATCAAACCACTTAAGATTAGCTAGATTTGTGATTTCAAGTCAAGTCTTCAACTGGAACTTGCCATTTATCAGGAGACTGATTTTTCAGTAATATCTAATGCTTTTTTAGAGAAAAGTGAACAAAATACAACTTAAAGGCATCTTAAATAAATATTCCTCTTTTTAGGAGATAAATACATACTCTCATTTTTAGGAGAGAAAAAAAAAACAAACCAAACAACTTTCTGGCCAAGTCTTCCATGCATAAAAGATGTGAATACCAGAGAGTTCCCTACATTAGCCCTTCTTACCAGACTGACCTATTTCAACTGTATTCCTGGCAAGCAGTACTCTTCATTTACAAGCTTGTTTGCTACCTAAAAGGATGGATCTCTTCCCAGACTGTTAAAAAAGCCCTCTGCCAGCAGAAACCAGTCTAAGTTAGCTGTTCCTGAAAACAGCAGATACTTTTCCTCCCTAGTTCTCTGCAAGTTGACTGCAAAAACTGAGAGTGCTGTTGTGCTTAGCTCTGACAGAACAATAGCTTTATTCTGATTTTTTTTTTTCCAAACAGAAAAACAAGATATAGGAATAAATGAGTAATCTGTCTAAATGCAAGAACCGCCTCTTTTCCCAAGCAAATATCCTTGCAGCTCTGTCTCTGGCCCACTGCACCTTAGAATTCCCTCTTCACAGCTGCACAACTACAACCAGAACAGAAGAGCTGTAAAGCTACAATAGACAGGGAGAGACAAACAGATGGACACAAACACACTCGCTCTTCACAGTCTTCTAGATAATCTTGCTGGTTATTCATCTAAAGATGGTCTGGAGCATACCTGCTTGAGTGCAGTCTTCAAGCTAGACACCGTAGAGATACCCAGTTACAAGCCACATGTGTGTCCAGAATACAAATGCTATCACAAAAGTCCTAATGTCATGAAGCACTTACCGCATTGTGGTTTTACTTCTGTGGTTTATTCCTACTTGTTGATACCTTCTCCTCCCAAGCTAGACGTAGAGCACAGAGTTCATCAAATTACTATTCTTAACATGCATATGTACCAAATGAACTGCTACAGAAGAAAAATACCTTTTAATCATTTCATCTTCTATTAAGAACAATGCAAGACTATTTTCCCCGATAAGAATTTCTATCCTCCCCATCCTTCTACAAATCCTGTGGGTTTTTTCCCCACAACTAGAAACTAAACAGATCCTTTTCATCTTTCATGTAAACAGTACTATTGAGAATGAGATTGGTACTTGGAAGTGTAGAAAAATAAAACTAGCCAGAGGCCATGGGAAATGCAGCAATGACATTTATTGGAATTTCTCCAGGCATTACATGAAAAATTTTATAAGTGAAACAGAGGATAAAGCACATTCAGTGCATCTTAACCAAAAAAAAAAAAAAAAGGGCAAAAAAAGGGATATGTATCTGAATAACCTTGATTCTTTGTAATACACATTACTGCAGTTCCTGGGATTGGTTTTGTATGTACACATCAGCTAAAACTTACTCTGAACAAAACTGCAAAGAACTGCCTTTTCACTTGGCATTTTCCCCACTTAGTACAATACAATATTCTTGAAATATCTAGACAGATTCCACATAATTTTATACACAGTGTTAAGACCTTGCACCCCAAATGTAAAAAGAAAGACCATTAAGTAAATCAATATCTTTAATCAAATAAAACACCATGGAAGTAAAAAACAACAACCAAAAAAAAGTAACAGGAGACCCCCAAGCCCCAAGTTCCACAGCAGCGTGCAGCAAATCAGCATCGTTGTTTCTCACTTCTATGTTAACATAAAGCGTAATACTTAGAGAGCAGTGATATTCAGTCTTTGCTTTCCAAATTGGACAATCTTATGCATAAAGACACCGCTGGATTTGGCACTTCGCTTAATTGTTTTTCTTACTAAAAAGAATAGGTGTTTCCTGAAATACAGTATAAATGGTAAGAGATAACATGAGCCACTGTAACACTCAATTCAGTGGTTCAGACATGCACTCCAAAATACATGTCTACTACACAGTTGTCTAAGCCTTCTCAAAAATTCCACTCAAAAACATTTCCAAAACTATATGCACCTTTTTATATCTTTATAAACATATTTCTCCCTTGAAATGATCAGAGCTTACCTACCTTCTGCTCAGAACACATACATTCATTACTTTTGTTTTAAAAAGAAGACCACAAAGCAGTATTAAAACAGGAATAACCCGGAAAGCATTATTAAAACTGCACCTGTACTTCGGAATCCCCTTTGAAATGTATATCTACGGTGTATGTGAAAACTGAAAGGTACATAATATTTGAAACTTGCGTGGTCCTCTCTCGTGCACTTATGCTCAACTTCCTGCAACCCGCCTCAATTTTCTCTTCAAATAAAATTTAAGAACAGCTTTCTGGCTCCCACTACGATAAGACAAGGCTTCTTGTAGTATTTCTTTGGTTAAATGACAACCTCTTAAAAGCCTAACTCTTATGACAGCAAGTCTCCTGCAGAAAATTAACATCAGAATAAATATCACCCCACAGCTTTGCTTCCTTCCTCCTGTCACCATGACCAACCCCAGGACAGGTGGAAGCAAACAGGCCGGGAAGGAAGTAGCAGTCACCATTAGCTCTTGTCTTTACAAGTTCTGCAAGTGTGTATAGATTCCTATTTCTTAGCTCTGAGCTACATAGGCAGAGCTATAATGTGATGCTTTTTGTTTCCAGTTCCAACATGCATGTGGAATTACACTGCTGACCAGTACAGCCCAGGCAGCGGATGGCACTAGAGCTCTTTCTGTACGAACCAAGTCATGACACTTATTCTGCTTATTGGTCTGTGCACACAATGTTAGTAGAATTAAGAGAGAGGCACGCATGAGTTCACACAGATTTTCCACAGATGTGAAACATGCTGCTCTTTGGAGGGAAAATTACATTCTTCTTTTTTTTTTCTTCAAGTATTATTCAACATACATATATATATATA
>NW_009232457.1:0-3067 GCF_000690835.1 Fulmarus glacialis
TGACATTTAAACAAAAAACTTTAAGTAAAATAAGTAATTTGGACTGTGTTATTTACAAACACCACCATTTTCAGAAAATCAAGTCTTAAGTGGTTTGACAGGGAAAGGTATCATCTGATGATTTGTTACTGGAAAAATTTACTAAGCTGAGACCAAAATAAGTGTTTAACATTTATTAACCTGTTTTATGAACTGATTCTTTAATAACATGTTCATTATAGTTTGCACTGCCTGACTTCTGAACCCCCGCCTAATTTTTTTGAAGCAGCACAGTTCTTGCAAGATACAGCTTTTCCTGATGATCAGACACTCCTGTTAGGACATGTTGCATTACTTATTTAACACAATATGCAGAAAGCTAGAAGGATGCACCCATTCAAAGGCAGTTTGTGATGAATCTTCGAGGTAGAAAAGCTATATTCTCTTCAACCCCATCTTCATTGACCTAGAACCCTCTCAAGTGGAATCTATTCTTCATCCTATCTTTAGGACATAAAAAGAGACTGAAACCATTAGAAAGAGAGGATTAGAGCACAAAAGTCAGAACTAGAGGTATGCCAACTGAGCAACTCTGTGATCAAGGAGTAGCAGTTGGAAAAGAAGGCAACAGAGTCTCATAAAAGGGGAAAGCTCGTGGAGAGACCAAAAGTTGATAAAGTGGTTATGGAGCATTGATTTTTCAGTAGTATAAAAACTTTTACAAATATGAGGAATCACAAAGACATGGAAGAAAGTCAGAGGACTCCTGACATACAACCGAGTAAGCACAGACTTGAAGAAATACCAAGAAGGTAGGTCAATAGGGGCAGCACAGGAGAGCACAAGCAGTCCAGAAGGCTTCTGGAGAGCATTAATGATAAGTTCCTAGCACAGATAAATAAGGAGAGATACAGTCTGCTGCACCTTATACAAGCAAGGAAGCACTTGTCAAGAATCTGAAAGCTGACCGGTACCCCCAGCTCCTGACAACTGGTACACAGTGTTGCCAGGATATGATGACACCTGTTACGGATCAGGGAAACATAACAGCACAGGAGATATTCCGGATGGCAAAACCTGTGATCCCCTAGTGGTCAGGGATGCCTCCTGTGACTGTTCACTCAACTCTTGCTCAGATTTGACTAACACAGTCCATGCTAAGACCTGATGTACCCTGGGAGCAGTGTCATTCCATCAAACTGAGAGCAACAGGTAGGTAGGACCAGACGTAGCAATGGACAGGAAGAGATAAAGGTCATTATGCAGCCATTACCACCTGCAGCTTGCTGTTTCTTGCAGTCAAAATTCTTGCATACTGATTGTCTGGCAGCCTTTTCAGAATCCACTAACTTATGGAAATGGTAAAGACCAAACTCCAAACTGAGAGGTGTAACCACATCTACTTGTCCAAAAGGCTTTTGAAGCTGATCCAACAGCAGCTGGACTCCTAAGGGCTTCATGCTTCCCGGTGTGGTGAAGGGGATGCCTGCACCTTCATGGAAAGGGAAGGGGGACTACCCTTGCTGTTGGCTAGCGTAACTTTACACCACTTCTGCTGCTCTTCTTCCTCCGAGCATTGAGTGACTCATGTAGTTTTTAAAGTCCGAGTCTAGATTATGATTATTGTATTGTGCACTGATTATTAAGAATTTGACCCAATCTGCAGAGGCTCCAGGTGACAGAAAAGTCTAGGTAACTGAAATTTTAGGTAATAAGAAAGCTATGCTAATTGCTAGAAATTCTTCACAATGATAAGCTATGCTGATTACTAAAATCTTTATATAACAATAAAGCTCTAAGTATAACTACAACTCTGTAGCCACTTCTCATTCTATCAAGGATCTTTAGGTTATGGCAATTGGGAGAGGTTCCTGAGGACTGCAAAAGAACAAATGTCACATCTATCTTCAAGAAAGGCAAGAGTGAAGATCTAGGGAACTACAGGCCAGTCAGCCTGTCCTGGTTTCAGCTGGGATAGGGTTAAATTTCTTCCTAGTGCTGTGTTTTGGATTTAGTATGAGAAGAATGTTGATAACACACTGATGTTTTCAGTTGTTGCTAAGTATTCTCCCAATCCAAGGACAACTCCCGTGCCTACTGACTAAGCTAGGTACACAAGATGGGAGGGAACATAATCAGGACAGCCAGCCCATCTGGCCAACGGGGTATTCCATACCATGTGACGTCATGCTCAGTATATGAATGGTAGGCGTGATCCAGGAAGTACCGATCGCTACTTGGTTATTGATCAACGTGGGTGGGGAGTAATTGCATTGTGCATCACTCATTTTGTATATTCTATCATTATTATTATTATTATTTTCTCTTTTCTGTTCTATTAAACTATCTTTTCTCAGCCCACAAGTTTTTCTCACTCTCACCCTTCCGATTCTCTCCCCGTCCCACTGAGGGGGGGAGTGAGTGAGTGGCTGGGTGGGGTTTGGTGCCAGGTTAAACCACGACACAGCCTCACGTTGTTCCCAGAGAAGGAGATAGAGCAAATAATCCTGGAAACTGTTTTCAGACACATGAAGGTTAAGAAGATGATTGGAAGCAGTCAGCATGGATTCACAAAGTCAAAATTATGTCTGACCAACCTGATAGCCTTCCAATGATCAAATGAATGGTTTGATGGATGAGGGGAGATCGCTGGATGTTGTTTATCTTGACTTTAATAGGGCCCTTGACCCTCTCCTGTAATATCCTAATAGACAAGCTGATGAAGTATGGGCTAGATACACAGAGAGTGAGATGGATTGAAAATTGTCAGAACTGTTGGGCTCAAAGGGTTGTGATCAGAGGCACAAAGTCCAGACGGAAGCCAGTCACTAGTGCTGCATCCCAGGGGTCAACACTGGGGCAATACTGTTTAACAACTTCATTAATGATGTGGATGATGAGACAGAGCGCACCCTTGGCAAGTTTGCAGGCAATACAAAACTGGGAGGATTGGTTAATACACCAGATGGTTGTGCTGTCATTCAGAGGGACCGTCACAGGCTGGAAAATTGTGTTGAGAGGAATCTCATGAAGTTCAACCATCATGGTTTAACCTGGCAGGCAGCCAAAACCCATGCAGCCACTAACT
>NW_009232457.1:3395-30401 GCF_000690835.1 Fulmarus glacialis
CTGCTTGGTAGAGCATGGAAGCTGTCCTTGACAGGGTACTTAGCAACAACTGAAAACATCAGTGTGTTATCAACATTCTTCTCATACTAAATCCAAAACACAGCACTAGGAAGAAATTTAACTCTATCCCAGCCGAAACCAGGACATCAACAAAGGCAAACAAGTCCTTCCCCTGGGGAGGAATAAGCCCATCCACCAGTACATGCTGGGGGACAAAAAGCTGAAAAGCTGCTTTCCAGAAAAGGACCTGGGTGTCCTGGAGGATACTAAGTTGACCACGACTGAGCAATGTGCCCTTGCAGCAAAGAAAGCCAACAGCATCCTGAGCTGCATTAGGAAAAACATCACCGGCAGGCCAAACAAGTCCTTCCCCTGGGGAGGAATAAGCCCATCCACCAGTACATGCTGGGGGACAAAAAGCTGAAAAGCTGCTTTCCAGAAAAGGACCTGGGTGTCCTGGAGGATACTAAGTTGACCACGACTGAGCAATGTGCCCTTGCAGCAAAGAAAGCCAACAGCATCCTGAGCTGCATTAGGAAAAACATCACCGGCAGGCTGAGGGAGATGATCCTCCTCTCTACTCTGCCCTGGTGAGACACATGTGGAGTACTCTGTCCAGTTCTAGGGTCCCTAGTACAAGAGAAATGTGGACATACTGACACAACTCCAGCAAAGGGCCACAAAGGTTATTAAGGGACTGGAACATCTGACATAGGAGGAGTGTCTGAGAGAGCTGGGATTGTTCAGCCTAGATAAGAGAAGGCTCAGCAGGGATCTTATCCATGTGCATAAATACCTGATGGCAGGGAATAAAGAAGACCAGTCCAGACTCTTGACAGTAATATCCAGTGACAGGAAAAGAGGCAATGTGCACAAACTAAAATACAGAAAATTCCGTTTAAACATAAGGAAAAAAATCCTTTACTGCAGGATCGATCAAACATTACAGCAGATTGCCCAGAGAGCCTATCGAGGCTATCTGCATTCTTAGAGACATTCAGAACCCAACTGGACATGGCCCTGAGCAACCTGCTTTAGCTGACCCTGCTCTGACTAGAGCTAGACTAGGTTGGACTAGATGATCTCCAGAGGTACATTCCTACCTCAGCCATTCTGTGATTCTGTGATTCAATGGCTAGTCGAGGCTCTGATACCTAAGAAATACAGTATCATAGACACAAAGCATTACCCTAGAATATGATCTCTAAGTGGATATTGGATCCAAGACCAGTATGTTATTGTTCAAATTTATAAGAGGCAATTATATACAATTTTGACTCTGGAGACCCCGCAAGTTTAATTGCTATTGCAGCTGGAACACCATCCATATAGTGGCTTTGGAAAAAATGCTGAGAGAACAGAACTTGACCTCAAAAAAATTTCGGTTAGCAAAAGAAAAGTCTGGAAAGGGTATCTATTGACCTGAGAAGCACTATTGGACCACAGTTTAGGATCAAGTTAGGAATAATTGTCATTTACCTTTAGATTTAACTAGCAATATTAGGTTTTTCTATTCCTTGTATTTTCTGTCAGCTAGTAAATATTTCCTATGTGGCAGGATGCATAATATTGCTGAGCACTTCTATAGCTTATAGAATTTGAAGTACCTTCAGAATTTGTCTCCAAATCATTCTGCACCTACACTTCATTAGCCACAATAAGCACTCCAGCATACCAAGTCCCTAACAAGCACTAATACTTCCAGAATATATCTCTCAAAATAGGGACGAACTGAATGAATCATATAATTTCTTAGCAATTATTGAACTGATGTCCATGTAAAGTGAACCTCTCCTCAGAGGGCTTATGTCTGCCCTCAGGCACCAGTTAAATCTCTGTATCTTCACTAGACAAAAGACAAAACAGTAGCAATGGCATTGCTGTTTCCACATTGATCATATGTCTTATCACTGCCTGAAGGAAACACATTTACAGAAGAGAGAACCATGTTTAATGAATCTTTGCCCCCTCTGAGAGCACTGCCAAAACCAAGTGTGTGAGTTCTTTGTGATGTGAACATCTATAAAGAAGAATCTGACATTGAAACACTTTGTTTCACATAAAGGAAGGAAATAGCCATCCAATGACAAAGACTTGCAGTCAATAGCAACTCCCTTAGTTAGATATCAGAAAGTTGGAATGTCCTACATCCCACTTTCCAATATCTTGAGCCATTATGTCTCCAGATCTCTCTTGTCACACTTTGGCTCAGAACCTTTTTTTCCTGATGAAAATCAAACACTGAGCCAGATAAAAATTGGAATTTGTAGTCTTGGAAAATGTAACATTGGAAGATGTATTAAAGTAAAAGTAAAGCCCAAGTATTGAAAGAACTCTGTTTATCAGAGCAGAAAAGCTAGCCGAAACAAAAGTTCCTATTGTAAATTTCAAAACCCAGGTCCTGTTACTTCTGCTGCACTTCCTCTATCATTATATTGGTCTTTGCTTTAGACAATGTCTACGATTTTTAATTCTTTCGTATTTCAGTCTTTTCAGAAGACTTCAGAATTTTGTGAGCTTTTTCCTTCTCCAGCAAACTTTAAAATGCTTATATCCCTATTGTCACTTTATTTTCATTTATGCATTAAGAATGAGTTTCTCTTGACGTCACTGATCACAGTGTTTGAAAAAGTAGTTTAAGGACTAATACTGTGTCGTGCTTTGTCAACAGTCACTGATATATGAGCTGTTAGCTTCTGAAGGCCCCCTGGAGCCGTGTTCTTATTAAAGAAGTGTGGAAAAGTTGTGTTCACTGTGGTCACTGTGTTCACTCCCTCTCTTTTTTTTTAATAATGATTTGCATTACTGCACCGAACAGTTATTATGAATAAACCAACAATGTGTGTGACTCATGCTGGAGGACAATAAGACATTGGACTCAAACTCCAAAAGTCACCATCTTGTTATATGAAGTTAATATTCCAGTTCCCATTTTAATTTGGGACAGGGTCTTTAAAGACAGACTTTAGGTGTTAGATCTGCTGGGGCAGGGGGATTTTTTTTTTTTTTTCCTTTGTATTTATAATGCTGTGAAGCTCTTTTTGTGCTTGCATGAACCAAGGCTACTAATATGACACTGTCCTTCAAACTCTGTTTTATTTATTCACATTGCAGCCTAGTTATCAGGCACGGGTTGACTGAGCTTCTCTGAGAAAGGAAGCCTCTGCTCTCCAATATCAAACAAATGGAAGTACTAACGTAGAATGTGTCATTCATATTTTCATCTTATGGTATATTTGAGTCTCAAGAAATTACAACACTCCTAGACTATTAACAGATCTGAAAGTCTTCTACAAGGATTTACTTATCATCATTGAGATGGGACTCGAGTCTGAAACTAAAAGCAGGAGCACAGCAGAATGAAACAAGATTTTCAGAAGATTTTAATGTCCACTTGTTCAGCATTCCTTCTAGTATGGACATCTCCAGTGCCCATTACTTCTTTATGCAAATGCTTGAGCAATGAAGTGAGGAATTTTTCAATTCTTTGTTCCTAGCAGTCTCTCTTCTCAACTCTCTTACAAGAGACTGGAGGCATACAGTTTGCATTCTGTCTAAATTACTAGTTTTTACTTTTAATCCTCCAGATGTTCTCATTAGCGACAAATTACATTCTAATCTTGCCAAGCTCTTGGCCTTGGTGATATAATTATCCTCATTACATAAAGTTCCTTTTCTATGTAGTCAGCTACAGTTCAATTTGAGGAGAATCTGTATGTGTGCATATATGTATTTGCACATATTATTATTACTATTATTATTTTGGAATATTGTTGCAAACAGAATGGAACCCTGTGCTTTGCTTTAACCTTACTACGAGAGTGAACTGTTGCAGTGCCTTGACAATGGTACTTCAAAGAAAAACAACTTTCCTGCGTTCCTGAAAGAAAGGCTTGCTTTTACACTTTCTGAACATATCTGTAGAAACATCAGCATAAATAAAGTAAGTAAAACTAGTCATACAGATTCTGCTCAAGACGCCACCAAAATAAAAAAATTAACCTGGAAGACTGAAATTTACTGTTCTTCATCAAACTGTTTTGAACATCTTGGCAGTGAGTTCTAAAGGACAAATGTTCATTTTGCAATGATATTTTTTCATTTTTAACTTTAAATTTTCTACTTTTCAGTTAACTAGGCATACCCTTGAAAGTCCGAAACCATTTGTGTTCATACAAACCCTTCTACTTACTAACACCTGCTAATTTGTCTCTATCTCAATAATCAATAAACTAGAGACTCAATAATCTGTGAAATAGAGATAGATTATCAAAAAAGTTTGATCTTTTAATGAGCTGCAATATCTCATGACAATCTCATGACAAGAAGTACCTCACTTTTCCTCTAAGTCCAGAGGAATCAATGAAAAGTTATATGAAATTAATTACTATTTGTGAGAAGCCATAAAGAAATAATGTATGAAAAATGTTTATGTGAAAATAATTGATCTCTGACTTTTTAAGACTTAAATATTGAAAGTGTTTTGTATATTATGCATAATTTTGTTAATCAGTTATAAAAAGTTCTACAAATTCACTGCTTGTGAAAGTGATTGTCAGCACCTAGAACTTAACAGTAAGCATTCTCACTCTTAAACATGATTGGACAAGTTTCAGTTTGAGTATATCATATAATTTAAATTAGCTATGAAACAAAACATACATAAGAATCAGAAAGTTGTAGTATGTCATATACCTATGCTAACAGCGTTTAAAACTACACTTTGGAAGAATTCCTTCAAAAGCCCTATTAAGAAAATATTTCTGAAACCAAACTGTAAGTACTTTTATGAAAACAGAAAAATATCTATCCAATACCAGTACCGAGAATTTTCACATTAGCAAACTCAAACTTCTACCACTTTGAAATTCTCCTAGTAGCAAAGGTCAGGTACTCAGAGATGTCTACATATACCTGTCCTTGAATACCTGAACAACTCCTTATACAAAAAGCTGGGCCTAAATATCTGGTCCAATGGTATCAGAGAAGCTTATATTCCTTTCTAGTGTTAGGCAACCATTGTCCTCTATCTACTGACTTTTATATTGTCATTAAACTCTTTTATATCTGTTTCTGTTCTGGTTCTCCCTAAATTGCATCTTTTGACTCATATACCCTTATGACTGCTGAGCTCTCTGAATATGTTCTCAAAATACTTCATCAAGATGGGGTCAGCTTGCTACTGTGTTACTCAAAAAACTCAAAATCAATCCAGCAACTTAATCTAACTACAGATGGTACCAGTACTCTTTTCCTCTTGAACTTTGCCTTTGGAGTGAATTACCTAAGTTCTCCTTTTCACAATGTGCTGGCTGCATGCAGTCTTAATGGGATCTAGGATCTCAAAAGCAAAGAATCAGCAATTCTAGACCAGGCTAACCTTCCACAGTCTTCTCTGTTGTTGGAAAACAAGTTTTCTTCTTCTACCAACTTCTAACTACATGATAACTGTCACTTTAGATCTGTTAAAAGTGATTAACTGTACTATGAGCAACAGTTAGTTTTTGCCATGACAATAGCACTTTTCATCCATCTCTAGTACTCCTACTATATGTTTTTATGTAAATGCATTTTGTACAGCTATCCCACAGTGCTGCAGTAACAAGTCTCCAGATGGAGTGAAATCTGCGTAATTTAGGCACCTAACTTTCACATACATTTTTTCTTGTAGAAAATACCTGATACTTTTCCACGTAGGCAGATGAAAGAAGAAGCTACTTCTGAGTACCACAGAGGAAGATCCTGTATAGCTATATTTAGATACCAGAATTTAGGCATTTGGGTGCATTTTAATTAATGGAGACTGGAAAACTTCAGATGAACAAAAATCACTCTCTATTTTCCAGTAAATTGAATTGCTCTCTAAACTCCCTTCACTAGTTATTGCTAGATCTTCATTGACTGTAATGGTAATATAAATACCTAGATAGATGTAGAATTGCACACTAAGACAATTAAATTTAATTATCTGCAATCAACATCTACAGTGTACAATTTGGGAGCTGAATCCAGTCTCCAAGTACAAGGAAAAGTTGCTTAAGAATGGGATTCAACTCTTGCAACATTTAGATATATACAATGTGTGAGTGAAGATATCAGCTCAAAATCTTATCAATAACCTACAGCAAAGTTAAGATTCTAGATGGATCTGAAGAGCAAACAAAGATTCAAAGCTGCCTCCACAGTTAGCACAGAAGATTATTGCTGATGGTGTTCATAGTGATAGATAAGGAAGAGGGAAGTAGAAAAAGGAACTGGAGGCTACAAGTGCTGATATATTAGTGCTAGAGAAAATCATATGAATCATAATGTAAAACTGCTCAAAACTAATGTGGCTCACCACTTAAAATCATCTTGTACTCTGCAAAGTTTATAACATCCTATTTTGATCACAGTTTAATTCTTTATCCTGGATGTTTTATGTCTAGCACATCTTACACAGGCTTTGCCCTAATTACCTAAAATAGTTCTCCCACAGTAGTGTAAGGATTTCAATTTTACACCTACTGGATTAAAAAGCCACAACAGCAGGCTGTGTATGTGTGATTATTTCCTCAAACTGGATTTTAAATCATTTTAAAACAGGCTTAGTTATTGCAACTGGTTGTTTTTTGTTTTATTTTGTTTTGTTTTTTTAATTATTATTATTACTTTTTACTCCCCTTAGTAATTCAAATAGTCATTTTCTGTAATTTTATATGTACTGTTCAGACTGGCCGCTTCCAAAATTTAACTGACAAATATGCAGTCTGTAGAGTTAGAAACTTTTCTGTAATATTTCACATTAATATGTTGTAAAATTATTTAAAGCACTCTAATTTCCTGCTCTGATCTGAGGAAACTGAGGCAGCAATACCTAAAACAGACATTGCCAACCACTAAACTAGTGGCAGAAACAGGATGAGAACTCTTTTGTTCTCAGTCCAAGAATAAAGCTTTCTTTATGAGTGGCAAAAGTTCTTAACTCATGGGCTTGAGATGTCTGCCTCTGGTTTCCTTATCAACATTTTCTTCTTCATTGCCTTGTCTAAATCTATCCTTTCCAGCTCTGCTGTTAAAATTAATTCATCATGTCAATCGCCTCTCTTTAGACCCTTAAACTGATATGCCAATCCCCTGCTCACAGCCCTAGCAATGCCTGATACTCCATCCTGAACATGATGCTTCAGAAGAATCCTGACTTCGCAAGTGCTGATGGCTATCTCTCATCCTATGCTTGTTTTACAGACAATGGAGAGAAATAGTCACATATAAGACCTATTCACCTGACCTCTTTCAGAGCTCCATTACGGGAAAAGATTCTTCACATCTAGAAGTGTTTTCTATCTCCATCAGTTATAAAGAGTATTTAAAGCAGCTAGCACAGATGTAGATGCCTACAATGTAGCTATTTTCATGTATTTTAGAAAATGTCACCCTGTCTTTTTTCTCTGTCAAAGTTGCCTAAGCACAGTAACCGACCATCATTTGAGACACCCAGAGGTATATGGAAATCCACATGGGCCTGGCCTCTCTGTGTTACAGGACCTATGGGAGACCCATGACCTTCTGCAGCAGCTGCTGGCAGCCAGGCTCCTGGCCTCTGCAGACTCTCCAGTAACAGTGGCCTCTGTAGGCAACTGAACTGAGCCCAATCAATCTCCTCTTCCTCACTTCCACATCCGTAAATGTCTTACAAACTGTGTTCAGTGAATATGCAAACCGTCATGCATCCCTTTCCTCCTTCTCCAACTAGCCCAGCTCCAGTTTTTCCTGTTCAGCCTCAAAAAGAAAATCTTCTCCTTCCAATCTCTGCTGAGAACTGACTTCTTTTTGTTCAGCTTCTCCTGCCCTTCTGACCTCAATCTAGACACCATCTATGCAACCACTAAATGAATATAAAGCTAGAAGCAAAAGAAGATATTAAAAGTATGTACATACTTATAACATACACCATGTTTATCATGCATCTTTCATTATAAAAAATTCCGTGGTCCCGTATTCCCCATTCTGTCCCTTCTCTCGCCCTTCACCTTGCATCAGATTATGCCAAATCAAGTACATAAAATCTTTGGGAATTTTCCAAGTTAAATTCTTTACCTTTGAAACAGGTCAATTATATATGGCACTAAAATAAAAACATAGCCAAAAACAATGTTAGTGATTCTTTGCATTGTAAAAGCTGTGCAAGGTCTTGAACTACCAGACCACATGAGTCAGGCACTAGCTTAAAGACAGCCATTCAGGTCAAGGTAATAAGAACATCCTTTTCCTACTTTTTCTATTATGCATACACATTCATTGCAAAGAATACACATATTCGTGCACAAGCCCATGAGCATCAGCAGCAGCAGTAGTGCAGAAGATCACTGTAGTGACACTTCTAATATTAGCCACTTATTTAGTATTCAGAATTGTTTCTCTCTTGAGGATTCTCTTGACAGACACTAAAGACAGAGACAACACATTTTAAAAAAAAAGTTGTTTCTTGAGGCATTTTTGTTTCATTGTTAACTCAGTTCATTTCAACAATACAACTAAAAATCTTAAAAGCGTTGTTTCGTAGAAACCACTGATTTTTACCTCAAAATACTGAAGTACCACCGTTAGTTATTCTTTTTTTTATTATTTTTCATTTAGAATTTGTGTACAGAAATAGTTTATCAGTGACAGGAAAGGAAAATATGTATCAATATTTTAATTTTCCTGGGCTAATTCCTGGCCCTGCAGGGGCCTGCAGTCAATGGCAAAATCCTAAATGTCTTCCATGAAATTAAGATCAGACCATATTTTTCTTAGGTTTAAGGAAATATGTCAATGTTAGGCATATGGTGTCTTCTATGAGAAACCCATTCACAGAAGTGGTCTAAGGGGAGCTGCCACAATCTTTCTCCCACTCCCAATGCACCAGAGCTTTCCATTATTTTCTGTACTTAGCAATATTTTGCTTCACAATTATTTTTAGTTATTTTAGCAACTTTAAATATGATACTAGAAAAAAAAGAGTAATAGAAATATGGAAAATTAGATACATAATAGAGCTCTTAGGCCTAATGTCGTTGCTTACATATAGCAATTTTTTCTGTTTGAGGTTTCCTTGGAAATCCTGCCCAGACCCTGGCTGCCACTCCAGTAGATTATGAATCTCTCGTAAGTACTCTGCTGTATCTGTTAGATCCACACAGATGTCTCAGGCATTTGGGGTCCTCTCAGGTGGCACTAGACACCCATCTCTGGACATCTGAGTCACAGTACTCAGGCAGGATTCTGTGCCAGGTAATGGACATCTCCAACTGGGGATCCAAGATTTCCTTATCATTAATGCAGCTCCTCAGAGCTTGATTTAGCTGCTCACACTCAGCTGCACTGAATACTGACTCAGAGCACTTTAGTCATCCTCAGGGCATCCAAGGCAGCCACACAAGTTTCTGGTAGATATGAGATACACCTTGCAAAAGACCAATACCCTTCTAGAGTGGTAGATAGAGGTGAGGTAGGATACACAAGGACATGTCCATTGGCCCTAGAAAACTATGTATGGACTAATGAATTGACCCCTCATTTACAGTCCTGCCAATGGGAACTTAAACATCTGGGATTCGGTGGGATTCGGTTGACAAACATGAGTATCTGATGTCATGCAACACATTCATCTGGTGCTGGTAGATATCACAAAGGACCTACAGAAAACCTTCATTCATTTGTATCAGCATCTATAGGCTAAATAGGATGCTCAGCAGTGCTAAAATGACATTAGATGCCTACAGTAGGCAACTAAACCTTCAGTTTCGTTACCCGTGGGGACTCACTTACATGGAGAGTAGAACTGCCTAAATAAATATGTCTAGTACTGTTTCAGATTAACTGTGTTATACCTACTGGCAACTGCTGCAACTGAAGCTACAGCAAGGCATCTCCTTTCAGTCCCATGTATATTTGAATTCTCTTAGCTGTGAGAGAGGAACTGAATCCTGCCCCTATACATAGAAACCTATTTCTAACTGCAAAGGTATCACATGTTCCTACCATTACCTTTTTGAAAATTGACTTGCTCTGTTTAGTACCAAACTTCAGAATAAGGCTATGCAAAGCTTATCTCAGATTACATAGGTACCTGTCACTTCATTTTGGCTCCCTGCTCTATCAGTCAAGATAGCTGGATGCTTCATTTAAGTAGTCTGAATCTCCACTCATGTGGATATAGATTTTAAGCATTTCCAATTGGTTTTCTACACAGTTAATAGAGCAAGATCGTTGCCTTACTTGAGTGAATTACATCATATGTTCCTGAAGATATCTAGCCAACTTCAATGACTGAATCGTTAAACAGGTGTGTTGGGTTGAGATTAATGGCATCCTGGAATACCTATTTTTTTCTATTGACTATAAAAGGAGGCAAGATGAGTGATGCAAATGCAGATATTGCAACACAAATGTCTACAGTTAGTTGACGTGCATTTTGCTTTGGATTCCTATTTTTTCCTCCTGCTCTTCACAGTGATTTGTATTACATATTCACTAGCTTCTGACATTGTTCCTGCTTATTTTCTTTGATAAAGCACAAAACCTAATGCTTTTCTTTCAAGTTATTTCTATGGAATTTTTACACTATTTTAATTCCTAATCACACTCCTAATTTATCTTGTAAATTTTCAAGTTATGCAGTGATATTTTACAAAGCAAAACCAGAAACTTTCTAATTAAAATAGCATTGCACGAAAGAGTTCAATCTTTTAAAGAGCGGATATTATACTTGCTGCTGTCTCTTTGATCAGTCTTACAATATATAATGCTCATTCTGGGTTGATCAGTAATTTTTGTCTCTTGTAAAGAAGTATTTTATTAATTTGAAAACTTTTGGGATTTGTATTGCACCAAACTATTTATTAGAGATCTACAAACTCTATGGAAATTATTTAACTCACACAACTTCTATAGACTCAATTGCCCTATTAATATTCAACACACATTTGAATTATGGGAAAGAGAGATGACTATTTCAAACAATCCATTTCCACAAGGGAATGATTTTTCATGAGTTAGAGGACAGGAAAGAAGGTAAATCTTGGATCTGTGGGAAGACTGACTCTGGGTCCCATCCTGAAAGACTACATACCTCCTTTACTTAATACGCTAGTTACCTACTGTCACGGTTTAACCCCAGCCAGCAACTAAGCACCACACAGCTGATCGCTCACTCCCCCCCAGTGGGATGGGGGAGAGAATCGGAGGGGTAAAAGTGAGAAAACTCATGGGTTGAGATAAAGACAGTTTAATAGGAAAAGCAAAAGCCATGCACACAAGCAAAGCAAAACAAGGAATTAATTCACCACTTCCCATCGGCAGGCAGGTGTTCAGCCATCTCCGGGAAAACAGGGCTCCGTCACGCGTAACGGTTACTTGGGAAGACAAACGCCATCACTCCAAACATCCCCCCCTTCTGTCTTCCTCCCCCAGCTTTATATATGCTGAGCATGACGTCATATGGTATGGGATACCCCTTTGGTCAGTTAGGGTCAGCTGTCTTGGCTGTGTCCCCTTCCAACTTCTTGTGCGCCCCCAGCCTACTCGCTGGTGGGGTGGGGTGAGAAGCAGAAGAGGCCTTGACTCTATGTAAGCACTGCTCAGCAGTAATGAAAACATCTGGGTATTATCAAGACTGTTTTGGTCACAAATCCAAAACATAGTCCCATAATAGCTACTATGAAAAAAATTAACTCTATCCTAGACAAAAGCAGCACACCTACTCAGCTGTCCATATAACCTCTCTATATGAGCTTCTATGTACTGTACAGTCCACTGTGAGGGTGTCAGCCTGTAATCAGTCTCTTTCAGGAAATTGCTTGCAGTCTGGAAGGTCTGAGGCCAAAGCTACCCCAGAAGAAAACACTTTGCAGTAAAATAGCTGAAGGCTCTGAAGCTGTTATCACAGGACAGCTTTGCCTGCCTTTTTGACAGAAACACTTTTGTTAGATCTGCCATGGATCTACATGAATTTACACAACTTAATAGAGTTCTCATCTAAATGAATTGGCATATGCTGGCCTAAAACTGGAATGATACAGAGAGAGATTATGACCCTTGCATACCAGATAGCTGTTCTGATCAATCTCTGGCAGCAATATGTAACAGAAGCTGTTAAAATTGTTCCTTGGGCAAAGCAATACATATGAACTTTTTTTTTTTTTTCATAAGCAAACCAGCTTTTTGGGGTTTTTTTCATGTTTATTAATGGAAATTGGAGAATAATGAGAATTCTTCTATTTAGGAAATAAGGGCAAATCATAAATTATAGTTCCTTTCATAAGAAAGTGGTAACCAAAGCCAGTATGGTTTGTATATATTAAGTAAATAAGTATATTTTAATAGCCTTAGATTACTGCTGATATTAGCAACTGTCACTATTACTGTGCTTATTTATACTCCATTGAGCTTTTAGAATCTCAGCCCAGATACACTAAAACTCTATTAGTGTGTCTGATCAGATTGCATGTCTGGGGCTATAGGATGATCATCAATTACAAATTATTTGAAAGGGGATGTACTATTGTAATATATTCCCCTGACGGATCCTCCATAAAGCTCACTACTGGCATAGAATGAGATTGTGGGCATGTTATTCAAGTTAAAGTTTCCATTATTAGTTTAAAAATCTCTGGAATCTGGGTTCTATTTACATCATACTTACAGGAAAAGCATGGCAATGACCCTAACAACAAGAATACAAATTTAATACTTCCCATTATATAGTGTTTTTCAAGATAACAAAGGAAAACTGTCTCAAATTAGAAAAGAATCAAGCATAGTATATATGTTTGTTCATGAAAAGAGAAAGTAGGAAAGATATTTCACCACTATACTTGGTGGTTCCCCAGAACTCAGTTACAGGAAACAGGATGGAATCCGTTATAATTGGGTAGTAGGAAAATTTAAGGAATATGAAAACAGCCGTAACTTCTGGTCTGTGTTCTTCCTCTCTTCTGGGATGGTCATAGAGAATTAGAATAATCAACAGCTATCTTAGCACATTAAGACAACTTCTATCGAAATTTAGTAGAGGGAAACTCTAGCTCAGAGAAGATCAAACAATCTATATCAGCATAACTAACTACAAATTTCTGCTTCTTTTTTCTCTTGTAATTTTCTTCAATAGGTAAGCATATTCTACTATTTCTGAATAATATCATATGTAATCTGTTTCATCCCTATTCATATGGTAGGACCTGTGAAACAAATACCCTGTTTCCTTGCAAATTGCTCCACTGTATCCGAAAGGGCCATTTTGGGTCTTTACAGAACCTGCAGCAACTAGTTAGAAAACTAGAGTACAAACTTTCAATGTCAACTAGCAGCCAGGCAGGACTCTTGACATGCAGAAAAGTTATAAAGATCATACTGGAACACAGGAACTATGGCATATTGCTGTTATCAGCTTTAGAAAGGAGTTCCTCTTCATAGTAACGATATTACAAAGATATGTCGAAGGTATTTGTGATCTGTTTCAAAGGTTCTGCAAGATAATGGAACAGATGCATGACAGATCTAGTTATTTAAAAACAGGAAATCAAACACCTTTGATTCATTTAGGAAAAATCTTTGCACTGTGCTTCGTATTTAAGATCTATCATCTAGATCATCCAGATGCACCAAACACATTTTGTTATTACACTGCAGTCACAATAACATAGAGCTGGCCACACACATTCAGTAAATAGAAGTATTACTATGCCAGTGTTAATCCTTAGCATGTGCGATTTTCAATTATCAAGCTACGTGTAGCTGTACATTACTTTCAGCTTAACAAAAAACCAAAACACTAAATAAAATCTCTGACTGTCTTTTCTATGATTTATGATGCCCTTTCATCCATAGATGAAGAAAGAACACACAGAATATTTGTATTTGTGACTGATCCCCGCAATAGGCCACATTATAAAAAAGAAAATGTTTTTCCATTTCTAAACTTGAAGATGGTAAACACTGGCCAAAATAGTCAAAAGTAGAAGTGTAAGAAGTAGGTATACTATGCATACTATATGTATGACTTTACTGAAATATGGCATTAAATCATACCAAATTACACTGAATTACACCCTACTTGAGGTAGGGTGTAGGGACTTTCATAATGTGCAGTATCACCATAAGAAAAGCAATAGGGACCAGATTCTTCTCAGAGAAAGGTAGACAACTTACTTTGGGTCCTAATTAAGTTGGTGTCCTAGTTGCTTCAGAACATAACTGGCTATGTGATAAAATCACAGGGGCCTTATTCTAGACTCTGAGCACAACTTGTCAAGTGGGATTACTACAGGAGTTAGAGGAAAGCAATACTCTCTGTAATGCACCCTCACTTATTCAGTATTTAAAGAGTAGCCCTCTTAAACATCTCATATATAATTAGTATCAAGCCCTTAATTCATCCTTCTTTATGCATTTAGGACATTATCAATGATTACAGTCTTGTTTCATTCTAATAAAGGGCAAAAATCCCCAAAGAAGTGTTATGTATGAGTTCCTTTCAAAAACCTGATCTCTGAGTTAGTGCTCACACAGAGATTCAAGTGCCACTTACTGAGTCAACAGCACCATTTCTTGTCAACGTGTTAGCTTTTTTTTTTCTTTGAGTTTTCCAAGAATATTCTAGTAGTGAGCAATTTTAGTGTTAGCTAACCTGCATAACTGACTGGAATGAAACAAGACAAGAGAAATGTTAAAGCTGTGAGCCTTGAGAGCCAATCATTACTTCTTTGAAACCTTAAACCAAGTCTGAATTCTCATTTAGATGTTCCGTTATAAAAATACTTCCTGAACCAAACAGGACACCGAATTAAAATCTGCATTGCTTAAGAGTCTAATGTTAATCCACCAAGATAAATGAAAAAAATGCTATTCATTTCAAGAGCATTTTTGGACCAGATCCAAGAGGTATAATTTTCCCCCTCTTACAAACAAGAAGTGGTTCTTCATGCAGCAGTTAGTTCCTGAGCTTCAGTGAAAGCTCTGAATGAGTAAAATGTTATCCTATATACATTTCTGGATCATGGTCAATTTGTTGTCCACTGGGACCCCCAGGTCCAGGTATTCTATATCTGACCATATTTCAAATTATAATAAATGTCTTGTTTCACATTTCCGGCAGGCACTGATTTTTCAGAAAACTCTTATCTGCATTAAGTATCTGAAAAGTTCTTCTTCATTTTCTTTCTAGCTGAAAATTAATATATTTCACCAAGGGACAGATGCCCTGTCTTTCAGCCTGTGAGCATTTTCAATGCTAGAAAGCTCAGCAATTTTATATATTTGAATGAGCAATTATATCATCAAGGGTGTAACTGTTCTGTCTTCCATTAGACATATCTGAACCTCTTGTTTTGAATAGTCAAGGGGGAAACAGGGAAAATTGGGCACAGGAGTCTCACCTACTGAAAATAACTGAGGTAGATGTCTAGTTAGGTAAGATGAACTATACTTTAAGGATCTGTCATGGGTGAAGACAGAGTAGGTGGCAACCCACACTGGATATAGAACCTGGGGTTTATTTATGAACCGAGCAGATTAGAGCATTTATTCCACTTTTACTCACTTACACACTGCCTCACTCACTCCCCTCCAGTGTTATGTTCATTAGGTCTGGATATCCTTTCCCTGCAGGGAGATCACTGCTGGTCCAGGAAGGTTAGGCAGAAAGTCACATTGGTTCTTGCCATGCTGCTGCTCACAGTCATGTATTATTGCCCAAAGTCCCTGGCCGTCCCCCAGCATTTGCCTCCACACAGCTCTCTGATATCTGGGATCTTCCCCCACTTCCCAGATCTTTCCTTCAGCCAGGATCTTGACCACCTTCTTTCAGAGACCACTTCTTCCTAAATCTAAATAGTCAGCATGCAGAAGCACAAAATGTGATCAGCCTCCTGACTGGTTATTCTGTCTCATGTAGCTATCAACTGGAGGATTCAGGACATGACACTATTGTTCAGTCCAAGTTTTATCAAAATTTTCATACACACATACACCCTATTATCTGCCATGTTAGCATTCACATTTGAAGCTGTTTTTTTCACCTGTGATAGGACCTTGCAAGAAATATTAGGGTTTTCAGTTTCAGATCATAATACACTAGAACACGTGTGAAAGAAATGTCAGTATTCAAAGGTGATTCCTCCATGTTCACAATAGGTCTTTTGTTATAAATATTTGCTCTGTCTCTGCAATGTTGTCTTTGGCAGAATAGATATTATTTTCTAAAAACTGGATTTCACAATGCAAGTACTTTTTGAGTATTCATATTGTTTACCATCACTTTTTGCCTATGCCGTATGATGCAGCTATATACTCATAATGAGATAATTTATCAAAGTGAAAGCCATTCACTCATTTCAATATTTAATCACCAAATAAAAATCGACTAAGCAAAGCAGCAGTTAAAAAAAAAAAAAAAAAAAGATAAAAAGTAAGTTACTTAGCTTCAATAAAATGGTTATGTCTGGAAGTCAAGACTGAGGGTATAACTTGTACTGAAGTGCTTAACTTTTCCATAAGAGCCCTGCAGGGTACTATTCTAACAATAATCATGGAGGATCCCAGATACTAAGAGCTATAACCAAACCTGTGTGTTCAGGTTCAGGGGTTATACAGGAATGGTTTGTTGTAAAACAAATGTCAGATTAAGATCTATTTATAAATTTAAATGTCATCATGACAAATTTACAAGATATTACAAAATATGGCATGACAGAAGAGTTGAATTTTTCAAAATTCCCTATTACTAAAGCTGGACTGTTCCATATTCTAGACAAAAAGCAGTATCACTTTGTCTCTTAAGAAATTTCTAGTACTTTTATTTTGTCACATTCTAGCACCCCAAATGTTCTGGATGCCAAGATCTCTGAAAATACAAGTCATTATATGGCTGTTTGATCTGAGGGTGAAAAATTCTGCGTGCAGAAAACACAGGTACTCCATGAAAGCAATACTGAAAACAAGGGTCAGAGAAGGCTGACAGATGGTTAATTTGTTTGATGAGGTTCATTGCAGGTCAAATAGATTTGTGTGTATTCGGTGATCATAATTTCTCTGAAGCAGACAGACATCTCTGCTTATTTTTTATCTTCTTAAGGAGAACTCATGGAGAATTTGTATTGTCCAGCTTAGAAAAAAATGTGCTTTCTGTATCTCATGATCATCATGTATTGGAAATGAGTAGGATGATTTTAGTTGCAAGGTCACTCAAAACATCCAGCCATACTAGGAAAATTCAGGGAAACCACTTTGCTTCTGTGTCCTCTACCTTGCACAACCACAGAATTCAGTATTCTTGCTTCATTAGCCACATTTATAGACAAATACACAATAAATATTTCCTCTTAAAACTGTTACATCCTTTCACTTTGCAAAAGAATCACAAATGAATTCTCAGCTTAACTGCTAGGTACACTAGTAGCTGTGTTTGAATCCTTCCTCCCTTCTTCCAAAGTTTTTGAAAAATTCCGGACTGCACTTCAAAAATGACAAATATATTTTGGCACAGCTATATCATTTATTACTTCAATACTTATTCTTATGTTTAGCGTTGACAATGCAGAGGTCTGGTAACCTTCAATGGGTAGAGGAAAGCACATATTGGGTACTAGCAATGTCTCTTCTTAGAGAAAACTATTTATAAATGTTGTGCTGTTGCAGCATTTGTTTGCAATTCAATTACCACTGTAAAACAAATTGATTTTGACTTTGTAAACATATGCTACAAATATTTCACACTTTCAAATGATGGGTATTTTTAGCGGATTGTTATAATGGATATTGATTATTTCTAACATAAACCAGATAAAACTAGTTTAAAAATGCCTAATGCATGGCAGTCAAAATTCTTAGTTCTTCTAGTGTTATATTTTTACCTAGAAGCCTATGACTTATATTAGCTCTTGAATACATATGCTGGTGGTATGAATGTGTACACCCCCTTTTGCAAAATCCTCTTTTCTCCTCAAAGGACTTTATTAGCCTACTGAGAAATTAAAGTCTACACCGAGAGCTGATAACGAGACAGAAATACTTAGAAACAGATCTTTGTGTCGGAGTGTTCATTTAGTCTATTACATATGTGCCTTATTCATGTCTCGTTCTTGTTATCAATTTTCAAGTTCTATTTGTTGACAAAATACTTTAAAATCAATATTTTCTTGAGTGTTCCTCCCTCTCTTCAGTTCTTGGTGGCTTTGCTGTTGGATTTTAAGAACTAGAAGGTGAAATATGTTGGATGACACAGTCAGCCTTGTCAAATACCTTCAGCTTTGAAGGGCGTATGTAATGTTGCAGAGTTGAATAGATATCAACTCAAATAATATTTTAGTAGATAAGTGAATGGATCAGATCAAAGAAAATAAGAGGCTGACATCTGAGACAAACCAAATCAATAAAAAGATTTAATTCAATTGGGTCATAATTTCATACAATTTATTTTTTAATGCTTCCTTGTTTTCAGAGTATGTTTGTTTGGCCCTTGTGGGAGGGGCATTTGTTTTTATGCTTCTCTTCACTTTCTGATGAATGGATATTGCATGGAGAAAAAAAACACAAGGAAAAAAAAAAAAAAACCACAAACAAAGGCTTTATTAGCTTAATTTCTGTGCAATAACATGCAGATTATAAAGAACAACAGCAGCAGAAAACATTATGCAGGGCTATACTGACAACAGTGGTCAAAAAGCAGAATTATAAATTTAATATCACATACAAAAGCTGTGACAAGTTTAAAATTGTATTCCTATGGAAAAAAAAAAAAAAAAAAAAGAAAAAGAAAGCTTTCACAGCTCCAGCAAAGTGATGATCAGTGATTATTCATGTTTAAATTAAGGATATACTTTAAATGCTTAGTTAGATCTGACCTTGAAAGCTTAGCTTTTTGTAAGTTCAAGTTCTTAAATGACACAAATTGTTTCATATGGGAATTCTGAGAAAAGAACTGTAACTTAAGAATGGACCTGTTCACATGTAAATATGTTTTAACCCCCCAAAAGTGAACTAGAATACTAAATCGCAGATTGTTCACTTTCTATATAAAATTAATTTCACACTAGACCTTCATACAATACATGAAGTGAACTCAGAATTTCACAATTTTTCATAGTGTTGCCAAAGCCAATGCTCTAAAAGGACCAAGTCAGAAAAGCTCTATATGAAAAAAAAAAAAATTGTTTTGCAAAAAGCTCCTTAAAATTACTAAATCATCAGGGAAAAAAATAGCCCATTTTTGCCATTGATTACTAATAGATTTTTCATTATTTAGATTTCTATAAATTTGTTATTCTTCATTGTTCGATGGACAATAAATATGAACAATTGCAGCCTGCAGATTGTTTCCCATAGCTATTCAAAATTTGCTGTACGTGATTAGTCATCACCATCACATGGTATTGTTTCTGCTCCTGGTATAGTTGATTGTAAAGAGAACAGTAGAGAATAGCAAACAGCAAGTAATAAATACGTATGTCCATATGTGAATGTCTTTCTTCTCATATGAGTAAGTATCTACAGGAAAAATTTTCCCCCAAGCATCCTCACAAGCAAAAATTTGTTCCTGTAAATATTTACAGTTTGCAAATAAAAGCAGTTTGAAAACAGTTAAAGCAAACACCCATCTGGAATTTAAACAAATATTTGTAAACATTGTTTTAATACATTTCTCCGTATCTGTTTGCATACATATTTTACCTTCTTATACCTCTTAAAATTCAGAGGAAAAATACCTTATGAACCATGGAGATTTAAAAACAAATTTTATGGTGGGTTTTTTTTTGTTTGCCTTATTCAGTATATAAAATAGAGTTAATGTTTTCTACAGGGAAGGCTTGATTGTGGTTTTTTCATTCGTTAATCTTATGTTTTTAAAACCCATGGCAAGTACATCATATCTCTCTGTGAATGTTATCATTATATTCCCTGATTGTTGTCTTATGTAATATGGAAAGTAATCAACTATCCAATTTTTGTTAAAAATCGCAAAAAGACTGTCATATAAGCTATAAGAAAGTAATTTCCTGAATTCATTGACCTTTCAATTGATATCATAACACAGCATAATCACCAGGCATTCAAATTAGCAATGTAACTCAACGTAGACGGGTAACGGTGAAATCTCAAGGGTTTGTTGCCTGAACAAGATCACAGCACTGTAGCTAAAAGGGTAAATGTGCTTCATGTTTAGGGATGACCTTTAAGTCCCACAGCTGCCTATCACACGTCTTGTTAATCAGCCCTGTTGTTGGGTTCATCTGCTTATTTATCCTTTTTTGTGGAAGAAGTTGAGTTTTCAGTCAGGTCTGACACTTCTGCCATAGGTGCAACACAGGTCTCTGTGCTTTATTTTATCTTAACCTAGGCTCACAGTCACCTGCCTGAGGAAAATGTTCATGCACTGAAAAATAAAAAAAAAGTACTCTTAAAAACTTTGTCTTTTAAATGAAGTGTAAAATACAAGGAGAGTTTAATAATGTTTATTCTTTGACACATGTATTTGATTAATAATAGGATTCATCAGACAGAATTTTAACTTCCTTAAGGTTAAACACCTAACCTAACTGTTTATAGTCTGAATAGTCAACAGAGAAGAACTAGCACTCCCAACTTATTCCAGATATTTTAGTACCTAACCAAAGATGAGGCAAAAGAAAGTCCACATAGAGGTGTGTCTCCCTTTCTGTACTGAGGGTAGAGAGCAGCAGCCTCTCTCTCTGATGGCAGGGAGAAGAACTCCAGGACAAGCAGGGAGAACTCCAGGACAAACTTTTAGAAGAGGTCGCTTTTGAGTGAAGAATTCAAGGTTTACAAGATTTTGTTTTTTACAATGCCTCCTCTATTTGCGCTTACAGACTGTTTGTGGAGATGAAGGTGCAGCTGCATTATTTCCTTTGTCTGGACCCACAAAAGCAGAGGTTTTCAGTGTGTGCCTTTGAAATTATATATACATGTGAAATTATATATATATGTGTACAGAGACTGGATACATCTGGTGGGATCATGGTTCAGCATTAATCATGTCCCATGAAAACAGAGGAGATCATTTAATGAAAAACAAAATTAAAACAAAACAAAACAAAACCAAACAGGCCAGAAAGCAGGTTTCTAAGAGAAGATTACATGATGGAAACATTCAAGGTCAGGTTGGATGGGGCTCTGAGCAACCTGATCTAGTTGAAGATGCCCCTGCTCATTGCAGGGGAGTTGGACTAGGTGACCTTTAAAGCTCCCTTCCAACCCAAACTATTCTATGATTCTATGATTCTAAAACAACTGATTGACTATTGACTAGTACTTAAGTCTATGAGGTCAAATTCCATAGCCATTGACTAGTAAAACTTTGGAAGAAGCCTAAGGAGGTAGGTTTCATGAAGGACTGGAAAATTTCATTCATTGGTGTCTGACATTGGTGTTTGAAATGGGTTAGGGATTGCTTTCCAATCCTTAGCAGACAAGTGCCTACACCACTGAAAACCCTTGGCACCAACAAGTTAAAAACTGAATATAAAAGGCAGTTGGACAAACATTCTTATCCTATAAATCACCTCCTCTGGGCATTCACAGCTATTTTTTTGCTCCGGTTGAATTTCTACCGTTATTCCTGCTTTTTACAGAATGAATTCTGGTAATCTAAATAAAATCTATTTACTGAGTATTACCTACTGATTAGCTGACAATTCCAACAAATCTGCAGTGTACCAAATTAACATCCCACATGACCTGACAATACATGACGCTTGGTAGCCTGAACAGCAATACCACAATGTTCCTCTTTGTAAAGAAACACAAGTTAAGTGATAAAATTTGAGTTAGTTTTCCTTTTAATGGGGGGAAGAACTAGTTTTGTGTACAGAAATTACCCTGTTCTTTTAATTTTTTCCTCTCTGACGTATAAACTTTTCTAAAATAAGCAGTGATTTTCAGGGTTTATAACATTCATTATCCCTTCTTCTTATCTTGTGTAGCAGGCTTGTGCTTTTTAAAAGGACATTTTTCTCCTTGTATTGCTGTTTACTTCTCACACAGTAGTTTTACAGAGAAAATGTCACGTTGTGAAGTCTCCAGGTAACCTCCACACAGTGTTGGGGTTTTTTTTTTGCCACAACTTTATTTTACAAAAGGGCTTTTTAACAGCAAAAACAGTTCAAAGCACTGCAGAGTTTGGAAACAAAACAAAAGTTCCAGAGTAAAGAAAAATCAATGATCTTTCAAATAAATCGAGATTAAATCAAATCAAGCCAGCTTTAACAGAGGATTTTAAAGCCAAACAGTGACTTGGCTTACCTGACAGCCAAGCACAGGTACAGCAGATCAGATGAATATAAAGCCAGTAGTAAATGGCTGTACCCTGTCCAATCAGGTGTTATAAACAAATAAAAAGATATTCAGTTAGCTCCTGCCACCTTTATTCACCATTGGCAGCCACTTATTCCACAGGATGTTTTTCTGATTTCAGTGGGACTAGACTTAAAATAAGGTGCTATTTTATATAAGATGGCAGAAATTGGCTTTTATCATCAATCAGATATATCACTTTTAGTAACTGTGAAGTACTGAAAGTCAATAAACGTATTCAACATCCCAATTAAATATTAGAATGGCTAAACTGAAATTCAGTAAGCTGTTTCAAAATATGCAGGCCTTAACTACTTCCTTTTGCACAAAATACATGCTAGATAATTCTTTAGAATAGTATGTCTCATTAAACACTATATTTATTCATCAGTCCTAGTGGGGGGAAAGGTTTATAGCACATAGTCAGCAGTAGGAGGAAAAATATTTGACTTGAACTTGTACATTTGTTCTTATCCTGTAAGTGATTTTGGCATTTATAAACTGATTCTTGTTCTGGGCTCTCTAAATCTCAGCTAAAATGCCAAGCTAGTCACTAACCATCCATTTCCCTTTCATCCAAGTGCTCTGCCCAGTGTAGAACTTGACACATTAGACAGTGTGGTGACATTCTGCATACATGCACAGTCTCAGTTTATTGTTTTAGTTGCCAGCTAAGCACGGCTAGTTTTGCACAAAATAACACATCTGTTTTATCAATTCAGTCACAAAATATAAAGTGATCATCATAGCTGAAAGACATGAAGTTTCTTTTTAAGCTACCTCCAACATTGTTAGCAGATAGCTAGCTCATAGCAACAAAATATTAAGTTCCAACTCTCTGATGATAGTTCATAGTTTACGATCTGTCTTGGGTAATCTAATGTTTTAATGATCATGATCAGAGTTTACCTCACAAGGGGGAAAAGAAGAGATAAGAGCACATTTCACTAATAAAATACTATTCAAATGTTCCCAGTGAATTCACCAGCCTCCCTAAAAGCTGTCAAATAATGAAAAATACCTGGACATCTTTGGCCATACAAAAATTTAACACAGAACGTGGGATTCATCTCACTTAGCTTTATTAACATAAAATTTAGGCATCTAACTTTGAGCTAGACATCCACTACATGCTTGGTACTCTTCCACGGCAAGGAAGAAAGAGGGCTTGGATTTAGATATCTGATTTTTGCATATCAGAATGCAGGTAAGAGGAATCCTATTCCTCACTGTGCAACATGTTCATTGCCCACTTTAAAAGGATAAATATTTTCATCTGCTACTGATATCAACAGATTTAGGAGGTATTTACCTCCATCTCATTGGAAGGTCACACCTCCAGTCACATCTCAAAGTGCTGCTTTAGATTCTCCTCTCAGTGTCTTATGGGTCTAGCATATACACAGGTACCTTGTGGCATGGACCTTCTTTTTTCTTTCAACTAGACATTGATTTCTATAAAATAAATTATAAAGTTCATTTTCAACTCATATATATTCATTCGTCTGTATGATTACTCTTTTTCAATAATTTTGTCTAGTTAGTGCCTTAAAACAACAGAAGAACGTAGATGTCTTTACTAAGTATCAGGCAGGATGGGTCTTACTTTCTTGGTTTTGCTGTTCGTTTAATAATTTGAATCCTCACAAATCGCTCTATTTTCTTATTGACTCTTACAGTGCCTTTATGATGATTTGCTCTGTGATTAGTGGTAACTTCAGGAGAACAAAAATCCTAAACTTCTTGCAGAAAATACTGCTAAATGCCAGTATTTTTCCCAAAGCTTCTGCTCACTGGTGGCTTTTTTCAGTTCAATTTTCCAATGCAGATCATCTTCACAACAGCTGCACTAATAGCCAATACTCCATGCCAGGTCTTATTTTCTGATCCATAGAACACATTAAATCACTTTTACTCACTAGTTTGCCAATTAGGTTTTTCCACTGGATGAGTTTTCTTCATCAATTAAAATTATTGGTGATCATCTAAAGTCATTTCCCTAGTTCATTGCCACTATTTCTGTGCCACTATTAAAGCTGGCACATTATGCCTTTCCCAGCTGCCTTTAATCTGTCTATTGGTCTAAACAGACCAATGCTGATATTTAAGTTACAATGCTGGATCTCAGTCATGCGCTCAGTAACGATTTGGGATCCACTCAAAATTTACCTTTTTGTTGCCTTTATTTCTTCTGCTTGCTGGGTCCTTGCTTTTCCCACACCTTAGATCCTGTCTAGCTTTTGTCACATTAGCTGGATTGATCTCTTATCCCTTCTTGATTTTCACTGGCACGTTTACCGTGTAATATAGAGACAAATGTAAAACTTCTTTCATATAAATCTTGTCTAGCAATTTCATGACATGCAAACCAACATTACAAGCAAATTTAAACAACCAAAAAATCCTTATTTCCCCTCATTTTTCTTTTTAATGAAGCCAGTCATCAAAAAAAAATGATTGAGGCATAATCTTAATGTTAGTTGAGTACAACTGAAATATGTGTGACCAACCATAGAGTAGTCTCTATTAACAAATCACAGAATATGAATACATGCAAAGTGTTGCTCCAGCCCCATGCCCATGCATGATAAGTATGATGTGACGGGTCTTTTTGGTTTTGGTTTGTTTTTTTTTTTTTCTTCTGAGGCACTTTCAATGTTCTTCCTATTTTAGCTTTCTTTTTTTTCTAAGTCTTTTTTAGAGATTGCTGTATTTTCTTGGTGCTTCAGGAGTCTGCAGAATCCTGTTCAGTGACTGAATTGAGTGGAAAGTATCATTAAGCTATTTAACACTGAAAAAGTGATCAAGCAATGTTGCTCATTACCCATTGCTTCTGAAATTCATGATAAAACTATTCAAGAGTAAAAATTAAATGAGAGTTGAAAACTAACCTGACCCAAACTGCTTTAAAGGAATAAATAGTGACCACATCAACACCACAGGGCAGGTGTGCTCTACAATCTTGGATCTGTAAGTATATGGTCTGGAAGCATCCCAGATGCATGCCAGAAAGACACCTGGGTATGCATTGTGTCTCTGTACACTAAGGTTTCCTTTGGAAAGAAACTTGGGCACACAGAGAAAGAACTACAATGTGTTCCAGTCTGGATGATTTGAAAAGCAGGTGCACGACAGAGCACATTTGCTCAGCAATACGGACAGCAATTCTGACTCAAGAACAAACAGCTTTATCCAAACCCTCTACAAAAGTTACAGGCATCTTTCTCTTACCTTGCCTGGGCTTCCAATCTTTTTTCCAAAAGAGAAGATAGTTGGCTCTGCCATTGACTAAGACATCTTTTTCTAACATATTACTACTTTCTAGTCATGAAAATTTGGGGGATGGGGGTGGAAGTGGTGGTCTTTGGCTTAGTGCAATTTATAGTTTCTTTATTCCAGAACTGAAACTGATAATAT
Organism: Fulmarus glacialis; assembly: GCF_000690835.1. Lineage (NCBI taxonomy): Eukaryota > Metazoa > Chordata > Aves > Procellariiformes > Procellariidae > Fulmarus > Fulmarus glacialis. The sequence continues at coordinate 29,142 of NW_009232457.1, forward strand.
TGCTTGCGAAGTGTATGTGAGTGAGCTGAAAGTAATTTCTTTGATATTAACACTCAAATATTACTAGTGTCAACTTTTATTTTGTTTAGGAAAGAATTACTTTTAGTGTAGACTAGAAGTTGCTAATACTAGCACTGATGAATAATCTGAGTCAATTTAAAATGTATATAAAAACAGTCATTTATGAAAAAACTTATAATAAAAATCTTCAATGAAGTAGTTTAGCTTCTCATGAAAATGCTAAAGTTTCTCTTTCCTCCTTTCTCCCTTTTTTACATTTTGTGCCATTCAATGGCATAGGAAAAATACAGTAAAAATCAAGGCATTTTCCCCCTTTTCCAATGACTGCTACTACTTTTTTCTTTTTCTTCTCCACTATTCCAAGTTTTGGGAAGGTACAACAGCAAAAGGAAAACATACAAAACAATGTCAATAATGAAAAACGCTTTTCTACTATACATATTGTTAGTGACAGAACCAAGAATTTGGAATATTAAAAAAAAGGAATCAATGTATTTTAACCCTCTAACTAGAATCCCATTTTTTACTCATTTGACTGAAAAGATAATTAATTTGTAAAGCACTGTACTCCCAAACTTCTATTACAGCCAAGAAATGGACATGCTAAACTTTCCACATATTTAGAGGTCTAATTATAGTGGTTCATTGTCACATTCTCAGATCTGGAAATTGATTTAGGCAGCAGTTTCAATGAAAGTTCCTCTAACACGATGACAAAGATCTTCTCCAGTGAGACAGTTTTCTTTATCAGTGTCAAAGCAGGTTGGCTACCTATGATTGTATTTTTTCTGATATTTAATCAGAATTCTGTCAATTTCTGGTTCAGTAAGACAGAGTTCATTCCAAAACATATTTTATTTAATAATAAGGTATAGAACAATACATCTACTAAAGTCATGTAATTATCTAGCTGAAACATTTTAAAAGAAACCACATAGTCAGTTTTTATGAATCCAATCATAAATTTATAGTTAGACTGTACTGGCTAAGCCACATGTGGTGGGTTGACCTTGGCTGGATGCCAGGTGCCCACCAAGCTGCTCTATCACTCCCCCTTCTCGACTGGACAGGGGAGAAAAATAGGACAAAAGCATGGGTCAAGATAACGACAGGGAGATCACTCAACAATTGCCATCATGGGCAAAACAGGCTCAACTCAGGGAAATTAATTTAGTTTATTACTAATCAAAAGTCAGAATAGGGTAATGGGAAATAAAAACAAATGTTAAAACATCTTCC